>NC_086445.1:538753411-538979185 GCF_028390025.1 Pseudophryne corroboree
ATCATAAAAAGTATATACACACATACTGGTGTTATACTGCGACCAGCGATCGCCTCAGCCTGGATGTGCAGAGCTGGGGTGGCTTGGTCGGATTCCCTGACTAAAAATATTGATACCCTTGACAGGGACAGTATTTTATTGACTATAGAGCATTTAAGGATGCATTTCTATATATGCGAGATGCACAGAGGGATATTTGCACTCTGGCATCAAGAGTAAGTGCGATGTCCATATCTGCCAGAAGATGTTTATGGACACGACAGTGGTCAGGTGATGCAGATTCCAAACGGCACAAAGGTGTATTGCCGTATAAAGGAAGAGGAGTTATTTGGGGTCGGTCCATCGGACCTGGTGGCCACGGCAACTGCTGGAAAATCCACCGTTTTTACCCTAAGTCACATCTCTGCAGAAAAAGACACCGTCTTTTCAGCTTCAGTCCTTTCGTCCCTATAAGAGTCATATCTGCCCAGGGATAGAGGAAAGGGAAGAAGACTGCAGCAGGCAGCCCATTCCCAGGAACAGAAGCGTTCCACCGCTTCTGACAAGTTCTCAGCATGACGCTGAGACCGTACAGGACCCCTGGATCCTACAAGTAGTATCCCAGGGGTACAGATTGGAATGTCGAGACGTTTCCCCTGCGCAGGCTCCTGAAGTCTGCTTTACCAAGGTCTCCCTCCGACAAGGAGGCAGTATGGGAAACAATTCACAAGCTGTATTCCCAGCAGGTGATAATTAAATTACCCCTCCTACAACAAGAAAAGGGGTATTATTCCACACTATATTGTGGTACTGAAGCCAGAAGGCTAGGTGAGACCTATTCTAAATCTAAAAAAATTTGAACACTTACAAAGGTTCAAATCAAGATGGAGTCACTCAGAGCAGTGATAACGAACCGGGAAGAAGGGGACTATATGGTGTCCCGAGACATCAGGGATGCTTACCTCCATGTCCCAAATTTGCCCTTATCACTAAGGGTACCTCAGGTTCGTGGTACAGAACTGTCACTATCAGTTTCAGACGCTGCCGTTTGGATTGTCCACGGCACCCCGGGTCTTTACCAAGGTAATGGCCGAAATGATGGTTCTTCTTCGAAGAAAAGGCGTCTTAATTATCCCTTACTTGGACGATCTCCTGATAAGGGCAAAGTCCAGGGAACAGTTGGAGGTCGGAGTAGCACTATCTCGGATACTGTTACAACAGCAGGGGTGGATTCTAAATATTCCAAAATCGCAGCTGATCCCGACAACAAGTCTCCTGTGCTTAGGGATGATTCTGGACACAGTCCAGAAAAAGGTGTTTCTCCCGGAAGAGAAAGCCAGGGAGTTATCCGAGCTAGTCAGGAACCTCCTAAAATCAGTGCATCATTGCACAAGGGCCATGGTAAAAAAATGGTGACTTCCTTCGAAGCAATTCCAGTCGGCAGATTTCATGCAAGAACTTTTCAGTGGGATCTGCTGGACAAATGGTCCGGATCGCATCTTCAGATGCATCAGCGGATAACCCTATATCCAAGGACAAGGGTGTCTCTCCTGTGGTGGTTACAGAGTGCTCATCTTCTAGAGGGCCGCAGATTCGGCATTCAGTTTTGGATGTTGGTGACCACGGAGGCCAGCCCGAGAGGCTGGGGAGCAGTCACACAAGGAAAAAATTTCCAGGGAGTGTGATCAAGTCTGGAGATTTTTCTCCACATAAATATACTGGAGCTAAGGGCAATTTACAATGCTCTAAGCTTAGCAAGACCTCTGCTTCAAGGTCAGCCGGTATTGATCCAGTGTGATAAAACATCACGGCAGTCGCCCACGTAAATAGACAGGGCGGCACAAGAAGCAGGAGGGCAGTGGCAAAAACTGCAAGGACTTTTCGCTGGGCGGAAAATCATGTGATAGCACTGTCAGCAGTGTTTCATTCCGGGAATGGAAACTGGGAAGCAGACTTCCTCAGTAGGCACGACCTCCACCCGGCAGAGTGGGAACTTCATGGGGAAGTTTTCCACATGATTGTAAACCGTTGGGAATTACCAAAGGTGGACATGATGGCGTCCCGTCTGAACAAAAAACGGGACAGGTATTGCGCCAGGTTAAGAGACCCTCAGGCAATAGCTGTGGACGTTCTGGTAACACCGTGGGTGTACCAGTCGGTGTATGTGTTCCATCCTCTGCTTTTCATACCTAAGGTACTGAGAATTATAAGACGTAGAGGAGTAAGAACTATACTCATGGCTCCGGATTGGCCAAGAAGGACTTGGTACCCGGAACTTCAAGAGATGCTCACAGAGGACTTATGGCCTCTGCCGCTAAGAAGGGACTTGTTTCAGCAAGTACCATGTCTGTTCCAAGACTTACCGCGGCTGCGTTTGACGGATCCTAAGGGAAAAGGCATTCAGGAAGAGGTCATTCCTACCCTGGTCAAAGCCAGAAAGGAGGTGACCGGACAACATTATCACCACATGTGGCGAAAATATGTTGCGTGGTGTGAGGCCAGGAAGGCCCCACGAAGAAATTTCAACTCGGTCGATTCCTGCATTTCCTGCAAACAGGAGTGTCTATGGGCCTCAAATTGGGGTCCATTAAGGTTCAAATTTCGGCCCTGTCGATTTTTCTTCCAGAAAGAATTGGCTTCAGTTCCTGAAGTCCAGAAGTTTGTCAAGGGAGTATTGCATATACAACCCCCTTTTGTGCCTCCAGTGGCACTGTGGGATCTCAACGTAGTTCTGGGATTCCTCAAAACACATTGGTTTAAAACCAGTCAAATCTGTGGATTTGAAGCATCTCACATGAAAAGTGAACATGCTCTTGGACCTGGCCTGGACCAGGCGAGTGTCAAATTGGTGGTTTTTTTCTCAAAAAAGCCCATATCTGTTTGTCCATTCGGACAGGGCAGAGCTGCGGACTCGTCCCCAGTTCTCTCCCTAAGGTGGTGTCAGTGTTTCACCTGAACCAGCTTATTGTGGTGTCTTGCGCCTACTAGGGACTTGGAGGACTCCAAGTTGCTAGATGTGGTCAGGGCCCTGAAAATATAGGTTCCAGGACGGCTGGAGTCAGGAAAACTGACTTGCTGTTATCCTGTATGCACCCAACAAACTGGGTGCTCTTGCTTCTAAGCAGACTTTTGCTAGTTGGATGTGTAATACAATTCAGCTTGCACATTCTGTGGCAGGCCTGCCACAGCCAAAATATGTAAATGCCCATTCCACAAGGAAGGCGGGCTCATCTTGGGCGGCTGCCCGAGGGGTCTCGGCTTTACAACTTTGCCGAGCGGCTATTTAGTCAGGGGCAAACACGTTTGTAAAATCCTACAAATTTGATACCCTGGCTAAGGAGGACCTGGAGTTCTCTCATTCGGTGCTGCAGAGTCATCCGCACTCTCCCGCCCGTTTGGGAGCTTTGGTATAATCCCCATGGTCCTTTCAGGAACCCCAGCATCCACTAGGACGATAGAGAAAATAAGAATTTACTTACCGATAATTCTATTTCTCGGAGTCCGTAGTGGATGCTGGGCGCCCATCCCAAGTGCGGATTATCTGCATTACTTGTACATAGTTACAAAAATCGGGTTATTATTTGTTGTGAGCCATCTTTTCAGAGGCTCCGCTGTTATCATACTGTTAACTGGGTTCAGATCACAGGTTGTACAGTGTGATTGGTGTGGCTGGTATGAGTCTTACCCGGGATTCATAAATCCTTCCTTATTGTGTACGCTCGTCCGGGCACAGTATCCTAACACAGGCTTGGAGGAGGGTCATAGGGGGAGGAGCCAGTGCACACCACCTGATCCTAAAGCTTTACTTTTTGTGCCCTGTCTCCTGCGGAGCCGCTATTCCCCATGGTCCTTTCAGGAACCCCAGCATCCACTACGGACTCCGAGAAATAGAATTATCGGTAAGTAAATTCTTATTTTCTCTTAGTCCGTAGAGGATGCTGGGCGCCCGTCCCAGTGCGTACTGTGTCTGCAGTTATTGGTTATGGTTACACTCTTGAGGTGTTTCTTTTCGGTCAGGCTGTTGCTGACTCGTTGTTCATGACATGACATGCAGTGTCTTGTTATTGGTTGTGTTGACACACAGGTTGTGTTACATATTCTCTCAGCATGTGGCTGTATATTTTTCTCTAACGTCCTAGTGGATGCTGGAGACTCCGTAAGGACCATGGGGAATAGACGGGCTCCGCAGGAGACTGGGCACTCTAAGAAAGATTTAGTACTATTGGTGTGCACTGGCTCCTCCCTCTATGCCCCTCCTCCAGACCTCAGTTAGAATCTGTGCCCGGAAGGAGCTGGGTGCATTTTAGTGAGCTCTCCTGAGCTTGCTATTAAGAAAGTATTTTAGTTAGGTTTTTTATATTCAGAGAGCTTCTGCTGGCAACAGACTCTCTGCTACGTGGGACTGAGGGGAGAGAAGCAAACCTACTAACTGCGGCTAGGTTGCGCTTCTTAGGCTACTGGACACCATTAGCTCCAGAGGGATCGAACACAGGAACTTAACCTTGGTCGTCCGTTCCCGGAGCCGCGCCACCGCCTCCCTCGCAAAGACAGAAGCCGGCGGGTTGAAGCAAGAAGACGTCAAAATCGGCGGCAGAAGACTCCTGTCTTCATATGAGGTAGCGCACAGCACTGCAGCTGTGCGCCATTGCTCCCACACTAACCCACACACTCCGGTCACTGTAGGGTGCAGGGCGCAGGGGGGGCGCCCTGGGCAGCAATTGAGTACCTCCTGGCAAAAAGCAGCATATATACAGCTGGGCACTGTAATATGCATGAGCCCCCGCCATTATTTTTACACAAAATCGCGGGACAGAAGCCCGCCGCTGAGGGGGCGGGGCTTCTTCCTCAGCACTCACCAGCGCCATTTTCTCTCCACAGCTCCGCTGAGAGGAAGCTCCCCAGGCTCTCCCCTGCAGACTCACGGTAGAAAGAGGGTAAAAAGAGAGGGGGGGCACATAAATTTAGCGCATTAATCATATATACAGCAGCTACTGGGTAAACACTAAGTTACTGTGTAATTCCTGGATTATATAGCGCTGGGGTGTGTGCTGGCATGCTCTCTCTCTGTCTCTCCAAAAGGCCTTGTGGGGGTCCTGTCCTCATATAGAGCAACCCCTGTGTGTGTGGTGTGTCGGTACGCTTGTGTCGACATGTTTGACGAGGAGGGCTATGTGGAGGCAGAGCAGGTGCAGATGAATGACGTGTCTCCGCCGACGGCGCCGACACCTGATTGGATGGATATGTGGAAGGTGTTAAATGATAATGTAAACTCCTTGCATAAAAGGTTGGATAAAGCTGAAACCTTGGGACAGTCGGGGTCTCAGCCCATGCCTGATCCTACAGCGCAGAGGCCGTCAGGGTCTCAGAAGCGCCCACTATCCCAAATTATTGACACAGATATCGACACGGATTCTGACTCCAGTGTCGATGGCAATGATGCAAAATTGCAGCCTAAAATGGCTAAAGCCATCCGCTACAGGATTATAGCAATGAAGGATGTTTCTCTGACGTCCTAGTGAATGCTGGGTACTCCGTAAGGACCATGGGGAATAGACGGGCTCCGCAGGAGACTGGGCACTCTTAAAAGAAAGATTAGGTACTATATCTGGTGTGCACTGGCTCCTCCCTCTATGCCCCTCCTCCAGACCTCAGTTAGAATCTGTGCCCGGCCAGAGCTGGATGCACCTAGTGGGCTCTCCTGAGTTCACTAGAAAAGAAAGTATTTGTTAGGTTTTTTATTTTCAGTGAGATCTGCTGGCAACAGACTCACTGCTACGAGGGACTGAGGGGAGAGAAGCAAACCTACCTGCTTGCAGCTAGCTTGTGCTTCTAAGGCTACTGGACACCATTAGCTCCAGAGGGATCGAACACAGGGCCCGACCTCGATCGTCCGTTCCCGGAGCCGCGCCGCCGTCCCCCTTGCAGAGCCAGAAGACGGAAGATAAAGATGAAAAACGGCGGCTGAAGACTCCTGTCTTCATTAAGGTAGCGCACAGCACTGCAGCTGTGCGCCATTGCTCCCATAGCACACCACACACTCCGGTCACTGTTGGGTGCAGGGCGCTGGGGGGGGGGCGCCCTGGGCAGCAATTAGTTTACCTTTTGGCATGAATTAGCACATAATACAGTGTATAACACTGTATATGTGCAAAAACACCGCCATTAACATTATAAAAAGCGGGAGAAGCCCGCCGCTGAGGGGGCTATCTTCCTCAGCACAGCCAGCGCCATTTTCTCTTCACAGCTCCGCTGGAAGGACGCTCCCCAGGCTCTCCCCTGCAGTATCCAGTACGACAAGGGTAAAAAAGAGAGGGGGGGCACATAAATTTAGGCGCAATTTGTTTATTAGCAGCTATTGGGAAAAATCACTCAGTATAGTGGATATCCCTGTGTTATATAGCGCTGTGGTGTGTGCTGGCATACTCTCTCTCTCTGTCTCCCCAAAGGACTTTGTGGGGTCCTGTCCTCAGTCAGAGCATTCCCTGTGTGTGTGCGGTCTGTCAGTACGGCTGTGTCGACATGTTTGATGAGGAGGGCTATGTGGAGGCGGAGCAGGAGCCGATAAGTGTGATGTCGCCCCCTACAGGGCCGACACCAGAGTGGATGGATATGTGGAAGGTATTAACCGACAGTGTCAACTCTTTACATAAAAGGTTCGATGACGTAACAGCCTTGGGACAGCCGGCATCTCAGCCCGCGCCTGCCCAGGCGTCTCAGAGGCCATCAGGGGCTCAAAAACGCCCCGCTAGCTCAGATGGCAGACACAGATGTCGACACGGAGTCTGATTCCAGTGTAGACGAGGATGAGACAAATGTACAGTCCACAAGGGCCATCCGATGCATGATTACGGCAATGAAAAATGTGTTGCACATTTCTGACATTAACCCAGTTACCACTAAAAAGGGTATTATGTTTGGGGAGAAAAAGCAGCCAGTGACTTTTCCCCCATCTGATGAATTAAATGTATTGTGTGAGGAAGCGTGGTGTTCCCCTGATAAGAAACTAGTGGTTTCTAAGAGGTTACTGATGGCGTACCCTTTCCCGCCAACGGATAGTTTACGCTGGGAGACATCCCCTAGGGTGGACAAGGCGCTCACACGATTATCTAAAAGGGTGGCACTGCCGTCTCAGGATACGGCCGCCCTAAAGGAGCCTGCAGATAGGAAGCAGGAGGCTATCCTGAAGTCTGTTTATACACACTCAGGTACTATACTGAGACCTGCTATTGCCTCAGCATGGATGTGTAGTGCTGCAGCAGCATGGTCTGATACCCTGTCAGACAACATTGATACCCTCGACAGGGATGCTAATTTGCTAACCATAGAGCATATAAAGGACGTCGTCTTGTATATGAGGGATGCACAGAGGGACATTTGCCGGCTGGCATCTAGAATTAATGCAATGTCCATTTCTGCCAGGAGAGTATTATGGACTCGGCAGTGGACAGGTGATGCTGATTCTAAAAGGCACATGGAGGTTTTGCCTAATAAGGGTGAGGAATTGTTTGGGGACGGTCTCTCGGACCTCGTATCCACAGCAACAGCTGGGAAGTCGACTTTTTTACCTCAGGTTCCCTCACAGCCTAAGAAAGCACCGTATTATCAAGTACAGTCCTTTCGGCCTCAGAAAGGCAAGCGAGTCAGAGGCGCATCCTTTCTGCCCAGAGGCAGGGGTAGAGGAAAAAAGCTGCACCAGACAGCCAGTTCCCAGGAACAAAAATCCTCCCCTGCTTCCACTAAGTCCACCGCATGACGCTGGGGCTCCACAGGTGGAGCCGGGTGCGGTGGGGGCGCGTCTCTGGAACTTCAGCGACCAGTGGGTTCGCTCACAGGTGGATCTCTGGGTTCTACAAGTGGTATCTCAGGGATACAAGCTGGAGTTCGAGGCGACTCCCCCTCGCCGTTACCTCAAATCAGCATTGCCAGCGGCTCCCAGGGAAAGGGAGGTAGTGCTGGCGGCTATTCACAAGCTGTACCTTCAGCAGGTGATTATCAAGGTTCCCCTCCTTCAACAGGGACGGGGTTACTATTCCACAATGTTTGTGGTACCGAAACCGGACGGTTCGGTGAGACCCATTCTAAATTTAAAATCCTAGAACACTTATGTATGGAAGTTCAAGTTCAAAATGGAATCGCTCAGGGCGGTTATTGCAAGCCTGGAAGAGGGGGATTTTATGGTGTCGCTGGACATCAAGGACGCTTATCTGCATGTCCCCATTTACCCACCTCACCAGGAGTACCTCAAGTTTGTGGTACAGGACTGTCATTACCAATTCCAGACGTTGCCGTTTGGTCTGTCCACGGCACCGAGGGTATTTACCAAGGTAATGGCCGAAATAATAATACTCCTTCGGAAGAAGAGAGTTATAATTATCCCGTACTTGGACGATCTCCTTATAAAGGCGAGGTCCAGAGAGCAGTTGTTAGTCAGCGTAGCACTTTCTCGGGAAGTGTTGCAACAGCACGGCTGGATTCTGAATATCCCAAAGTCGCAGCTGATTCCTGCGACGCATCTGCTCTTCCTGGGCATGATTCTGGACACAGAACAGAAGAAGGTGTTTCTCCCGGTGGAGAAGGCCCAGGAATTGTCATCGCTGGTCAGGGACCTCCTGAAACCAAAACAGGTGTCGGTGCATCACTGCACGCGAGTCCTGGGAAAGATGGTGGCTTCTTACAAAGCAATTCCCTTCGGCAGGTTCCATGCAAGGATCTTTCAGTGGGATCTGTTAGACAAATGGTCCGGATCGCATCTTCAGATGCATCGGTTGATCACCCTGCCCCCAAGGGCCAGGGTGTCTCTGCTGTGGTGGCTGCAGAGTGCTCATCTTCTCGAGGGCCGCAGACTCGGCATACAGGACTGGATCATGGTGACCACGGACGCAAGCCTCCGAGGATGGGGGGCAGTCACTCAGGGAAGGAACTTCCAGGGACAGTGGTCGAGTCAGGAGACTTCACTACACATAAATATACTGGAACTAAGGGCCATTTACAACGCCCTGAGTCAAGCAGAGCCCCTGCTTCAAAACCAACCAGTGCTGATTCAATCAGACATCACGGCGGTCGCCCATGTAAACCGCCAGGGCGACACAAGAAGCAGGGTGGCGATGGCGGAAGCCACCAGGATTCTTCGTTGGGCAGAGAATCACGTGCAAGCACTGTCAGCAGTGTTCATTCCGGGAGTGGACAACTGGGAAGCAGACTTCCTCAGCAGGCACGACCTCCACCCGGGAGAGTGGGGACTTCATCAAGAAGTCTTCACGCAGATTACAAATCGATGGGAACTGCCACAGGTGGACATGATGGCATCCCGCCTCAACAAAAAGCTAAAAAGGTGTTGCGCCAGGTCAAGGGACCCTCAGGCGATAGCTGTGGACGCACTAGTGACACCGTGGGTGTTCCAGTCGGACTAAATATTTCCTCCTCTTCCTCTCATACCCAAGGTGCTGAGAATCGTAAGAAAAAGAGGAGTGAGAACGATACTCATTGTTCCGGATTGGCCAAGAAGGACTTGATACCCGGAACTGCAAGAAATGCTCACAGAGGACCCATGGCCTCTGCCTTTCAGACAGGACCTGTTGCAACAGGGGCCCTGTCTGTTCCAAGACTTACCGCGGCTGCGTTTGACGGCATGGCGGTTGAACGCCGGATCCTTGCAGAAAAAGGCATTCCGGATGAAGTTATTCCTACGCTAATAAAGGCTAGGAAGGACGTGACAGCAAAACACTATCACCGTATATGGCGAAAATATGTTGCTTAGTGTGAGGCCAGGAAGGCCCCTACAGAGGAATTCCAGCTGGGCCGGTTCCTGCACTTCCTACAGTCTGGAGTGACTATGGGCTTGAAGTTGGGGTCCATAAAGGTCCAGATTTCAAATGCTATTGGCCTTAGCTTCGGCTAGGCGTGTGTCAGAATTGGCGGCTTTGTCATGTAAAAGCCCCTATCTGGTTTTCCATGTGGACAGGGCAGAATTACGGACTCGTCCACAATTTCTGCCGAAGATGGTGTTATCTTTTCATTTGAACCAACCTATTGTGGTGCCTATGGCTACTCGTGACTTGGAGGATTCCAAGTTGCTTGATGTAGTCAGGGCTTTGAAGATTTATATGGCCAGAACGGCTGGAGTCAGGAAAACTGACTCGCTGTTTATCCTGTATGCATCCAACAAGCTGGGTGCTCCTGCTTCAAAGCAAACTATTGCTCGCTGGATCTGTAACACGATTCAGCAGGCTCATTCTGCGGCGGGATTGCCGCATCCAAAATCGATAAAAGCCCATTCCACAAGGAAAGTGGGCTCTTCTTGGGCGGCTGCCCGAGGGGTCTCGGCATTACAGCTTTGCCGAGCAGCTACTTGGTCGGGTTCAAACACCTTTGCAAAATTCTACAAGTTTGATACCCTGGCTGAGGAGGACCTTGTGTTTGCCCATTCGGTGCTGCAGAGTCATCCGCACTCTCCCGCCCGTTTGGGAGCTTTGGTATAATCCCCATGGACCTTACGGAGTCCCCAGCATCCACTAGGACGTTCGAGAAAATAAGATTTTACTCACAGGTAAATCTATTTCTCGTAGTCCGTAGTGGATGCTTGGCGCCCGTCCCAAGTGCGGACTTTCTGCAATACGTGTATATAGTTATTGCTTAATAAAGGGTTATGTTATGTTGGCATCCGTGGTTGATGCTTTGTTGTTGTTCATACTGTTAACTGGGTATGTTATCCCAAGTTATACGGTGTGATTGGTGTGGCTGGTATGAGTCTTACCCTGGATTCCAAAATCCTTTCCTTGTAATGTCAGCTCTTCCGGGCACAGTTTCCTTAACTGAGGTCTGGAGGAGGGGCATAGAGGGAGGAGCCAGTGCACACCAGTAGTACTAAATCTTTCTTAGAGTGCCCAGTCTCCTGCAGAGCCCGTCTATTCCCCATGGTCCTTACGGAGTCCCCAGCATCCACTACGGACTACGAGAAATAGATTTACCGGTGAGTAAAATCTTATTTTTTCATGCCGTTGGCTGGTATTCTATTGAATGCCACGTTTTGCGGTATGTTCGTGGTGTGAGCTGGTATGACACTCACCGTGTTTAAACAATAAATTCTTTCCTCGAAATGTCCGTCTCCCTGGGCAGTTTTCTAACTGGGGTCTGTGGGAGGGGCATAGAGGGAGGAGCCAGTTCACACCCATTCAAAGTCTTATGGTGTGCCCATGTCTCCTGCAGATCCCGTCTATACCCCATGGTCCTTACGGAGTCCCCAGCATCCTCTATGGACTAAGAGAAAGGGATTTACCGGTAGGTATTACAATTTTACATAGAAAATACAGCTGTGTGACTCCAGGCTTTTTGTACCGTAAGTCCTTGCAGTTCTTTCTCTTCCTACTCTAAAGGGGTGAAAACACTGCTGAGTGGTCTGTGTGAGTGTGTTTCTACATGTCTTAAGCACAGACCAAGACCACTGAAATATGCTATGTATCATTTATTAATGTTAAAGTGTTTTAGCATAATTCCAGTGTGCAAATCCAAACTAGTCATTACTCCCTATATACCTACGGTCTTTCTCCTCCTATTCCAATAGGGTGAAAGTACTGCTGTTTGGTGTGTTTGTGAATTTTAACATGTCTAAACCAACAGCCAGGACCACAAAGAATTATGTATGCTCAAAATGTGAAAAAAGGAGCACTAATGTTGGCAGCTCCGGGGTGCGAGACACGTTTGGGACTGGATGCACAACCTGGGAGCAGTGGCCCATACAGGTCATGGGAACATGCCCTGGCAGATAATTCTAAGGAAATGGCAGAATCCCGTAAACTGCAACAGGCTGCAGGCTTTTCCAAGACTATGGAGGAATTCCTAATTAGAATTACTCCAACCACACAGGTACAAAAGAAAGTGCGTAAAGCGACCCCTCCCTATCCTACATGAGGAGGCAGAAGAGGAGAAGGGTCTCGGAGGAGGAGGGAGAGTCTGTAGAGGCGTTAATTGATGTAGGTCCTCAGGAGGAAGATACTGAGGTCAAATGGTTGGAACTGAAGAGGTAAAAGAGGTCCTTAACTTCAAGGAAGAAGCGATTAAGGAACTTGAGGATTTTGATCTATTTGAGTCTCAGAAACCGCAGACAGCAGTGTTTCAGATTCCTCAAACTCTCCAGGATCAGATGGGAGAGGCATGGAAGCAGCCCAGTAGACGCTACCAAATTTCCAGAAAGTTCACAGCTAATTACCCACTACCCAAGGGTGTCATGTTTAAGTGGGAAGTCCGGCCAATTGTGGACACATCCCTAGCTACACTATCTAAGAAGAAAATCTTACCTGTACCAAGTGTGACTACACTAAAGGATGTGTCAGATCGTAAGTTGGATACGACTCTGAAATCTATCTTTGTGGCTGCAGAAGCATCACACAGACCTACGATTATCAGTGCTTGGGTAAATAAGGCTATTGTTGCATGGGCTGGTCAAATTGTTAAGGCAGTGACAGAAGAAAACAGCCAGGAAGAAATAGACTAGCGGAGCATATCAGAGAGTCGGCCATATATACACTGCTCAAAAATAAATAAAGGGAACACTAAAATAACACATCCTAGATCTGAATGAATGAAATATTCTTATTAAATACTTTGTTCTTTACATAGTTGAATGTGCTGACAACAAAATCACACAAAAATTATCAATGGAAATCAAATTTATTAACCCATGGAGGTCTGAATTTGGAGTCACACTCAAAATTAAAGTGGAAAAACACTACAGGCTGATCCAACTTTGATGTAATGTCCTTAAAACAAGTCAAAATGAGGCTCAGTAGTATGTGTGGCCTCCACGTGCCTGTATGACCTCCCTACAACGCCTGGGCATGCTCCTGATGAGGTGGCGGATGGTCTCCTGAGGGATCTCTCCCAGACCTGGACTAAAGCATCCGCCAACTCCTGGACAGTCTGTGGTACAACGTGGCGTTGGTGGATGGAGCGAGACATGATGTCCCAGATGTGCTCAATTGGACTCAGGTCTGGGGAACGGGCGGGCCAGTCCATAGCATCAATGCCTTTGTCTTGCAGGAACTGCTGACACACTCCAGCCACATGAGGTCTAGCATTGTCTTGCATTAGGAGGAATCCAGGGCCAACCGCACCAGCATATGGTCTCAGAAGGGGTCTGAGGATCTCATCTCGGTATCTAATGGCAGACAGGCTACCTCTGGTGAGCACATGGAGGGCTGTGCGGCCCCCCAAAGAAATGCCACCCCACACCATTACTGACCCACTGCCAAACCGGTCATGCTGGAGGATGTTGCAGGCAGCAGAGCGTTCTCCTTGGTGTCTCCAGACTGTCACATGTGCTCAGTGAGAACCTGCTTTCATCTGTGAAGAGCACAGGGCACCAGTGGCAAATTTGCCAATCTTGGTGTTCTCTGGCAAATGCCAAACGTCCTGCACGGTGTTGGGCTGTAAGCACAACCCCCACCTGTGGACGTCGGGCCCTCATACAACCTTTATGGAGTCTGTTTCTGATCGTTTGAGTAGACACATGCGCATTTGTGGCTTGCTGGAGGTCATTTTGCAGGGCTCTGGCAGTGTTCCTCCTTGAACAAAGGCAGAGGTAGTGGTCCTGCTGCTGGGTTGTTGCCCTCCTACGGCCTCCTCCACGTCTCCTGGTAGCGCCTCTATGCTCTGGACACTACGCTGACAGAAACAGCAAACCTTCTTGTCACAACTCGCATTGATGTGCCATCCTGGATGAGCTGCACTACCTGAGCCACTTGTGTGGGTTGTAGACTTCATCACATGCTACCACTAGAGTGAAAGCACCGCCAGCTTTCAAAAGTGACCAAAACATCAGCCAAAAGGCATAGGAGCTGAGAAGTGGTCTGTGGTCACCACCTGCAGAACAACTCCTTTATTGGGGGTGTCTTGCTAATTGCCTATAATTCCCACCTGTTGTATTCCATTTGCACAACAGCATGTGAAATTGATTGTCAATCAGTGTTGCTTCCTAAGTGGACCGTTTGATTTCACAGAAGTGTGATTGACTTGGAGTTACATTGTGTTGTTTAAGTGTTCCCTTTATTTTTTTGAGCAGTGTATATTGCCAGGCTACAAAGGATGCTAGCAGGATAGCGGCATGCAGCTCGGCTTCTGCTATATCAGCCAGAAGGATTATGTGGCTCAGAGAGAATGGCAAGTAGATTCCGATTCCAAGAAGGTAGTGGAGGCGAACCCCCTTCGTAGGGGGAAACTTCATTTGGCTTGGAATTAGTGGATTTCAAAAGCAACAGGGGGAAAATCTATTTTTCTGCCTACCACGTATACTAAAAACTACGCCACTGGGCAGAAGTTACTTGGGTTCAGTATTCAACTCTTTTAGGTCTTTAGTCATTTTGTGACAGAGGAAGAGGTTTTGGCAGTCAAGCTTGTGGAAACAGAGGCCGTTCCCAGTCCACAGACCGAAAGTAGGATTTTGGTACTTACCAGGTAAATCCTTTTCTTTGAATCCATAGGGGGCACTGGAGTACTCTTGGGATATGGACGGCGTAGCAGAAACAAAGGCACTGAATATTTAAATTTAGAACTCTCCCCCCTCCATATCCCAGAGTACCTCAGTGTACGACCTCAGTGTTTTTTACTGAGCGAACAAGACTATAGAGAGGTTGACAATGGAGAATTCCTATCACATAACGGACAACAACAAAGTTGACCCATAACGTTACTGTCAACTAAACAGTTGACACCATAACCGATAGACCTTTATAATTTGAACCAATCGGTGAAAATTTCTTACCATAAGCTCCTCTGAGCTTAATACAAACCTGGTAAAATGTGTTACCATAAGCTCCTTTGAGCTTAAAACAACCCAGGTAAAACTGCTCTGGGTGGAGCTTCGAGAAGCAAGCTCTCAGAAATCCATGAGATATCACTAGTATGACTGTGACGAACTGTCTTATGATCCGTTTTAGCAACGGAGAGAGAGAGAGCAGAGGAAAATGGTGGAGGCAGATACACGAAGCTGTATGACCACACGAATGTGAGACCTCCACTGCCACTGCTCTTGTGATCTTTCGCTCTGTACACCTACTGAGCGTTTGTAATTGTGGCGAGATGCCATCATGTATACCTGAGGGTAACCCCACTTGTGGATTCACCTATGAAACACCTGGGGATTAAATGCCCAGTTTTATGGATAAAAATCCCGACGGGTGAGATCATCTGTCTAACAGATGTCCACTCCCGGAATGATCCCCGTAGACAACATCACCTAATGGTGTTC
Source organism: Pseudophryne corroboree (assembly GCF_028390025.1). Taxonomy (NCBI): domain Eukaryota; kingdom Metazoa; phylum Chordata; class Amphibia; order Anura; family Myobatrachidae; genus Pseudophryne; species Pseudophryne corroboree. The sequence goes on from NC_086445.1 coordinate 538,768,632, forward strand.
TGGTCAATTTGAGGATTCAAACTACCTGCCGCATTGCCATGCGGCTTTCGGTCCTCCCTGGTTGTTGTGTATGCAACTCCTGTTGCGTTGTCTGACTGCCCTTGGACAGACTGAAAGCGAAGCATGTAGTGCATTGTAAATTGCACGGAGTTCCAGGACATTTATAGACAGCAATCTGTCGTGATCCGTTTTAGAACCCCTGTCGCTGATCTTTTTAACTACAACTCCTCAACCTCTGAGACTGTCGTCCAGAGTATATACACCCTCGCCCTGAAACCCGGCGAACTAAAGCGCTTTGGAAAAAAAAAAAAACATCATTGCTCCAGCGCTTTGAAAACACATCATTGTTCCTAATAGGCGAATACACCAATGTACCGCTAGTGTGCGTGGCTTTTGCACGAATTGTACTAGCTGGTATATTTGTTCTTGCTGGTGTAGTAGGTAAATCTCTTTGATTTACCGTATTTATAATCTTACCTAGGAACTGAAGTCGTTTAGTCGGAATTAGATACGATTGTTTTCGAACTTGACCTGCTACCGTGGTGTACGTTAGTAGCGCAAGTAAGATGAACTTCTGTTGAGACAGAGTTCTTATGAGCAGATTGTCTAAATATGTAACGATTGTCACCGCTAGGGCTCTGAAATGAGCTATTGCCCCAACATCACCTTGGTGAATACCCGAGGCGCTGACAAGAGGCCAAACGGTAGAACCTGAAATGGTTAATGGTTGTGGCGTATTGCAAAACGCAAGAAGCTGTGATGAGGTGACCAACCCTGAATGGGTAAATACGCATTGTGAAGATCAAGCATAATCATGCAATCTTGTGGCTTCAACTATGCAAGTACTAACTGCAGTAAATCCATTTCCAACTGTAGTAAGTGACTTGCTGATTGAGACTGCGACGGAGCCCTTCGGCTTCGCTACCCCAAACAGAGGGGAATAAGTAACCCTGACTCTGTTGGTGTACCAGGTGTGGAAAGAAAAACAGCTGAAACCAGCAGATGTAAATAGCTGATACATCCATGAGTGGATGTTTGGAAACCCGGCAAATGTCACGTGTAACGGCGCGCTTCCACAATTGGGAATGCTAGATGGCCTGAGAGACCGTTAAGCCACTGGCTTGTTGACTTTAGCACCATGTCGTTACAAGTCGTGACTGTTTTTGTACCACAGCCTTGAAAAAGACTGAAGTCTAAAGGGATTAAACGTCGGGTAATATTAATTTACCATTAAACAAGTTCTGGCCTTGTTTTGGTGAAACTAGCGACGATGAAAAGCGAGAATCGTGTTAGCCGAAGCTTAACCGAGATACTCTGCAGCTTTTTATTAACAGTGATCGTCCTTGTTTATAATGTTTGTCACAGACGAATTCACCAGTGACGTATTGTCCCATTTAGAACGGGTAAATAGAGATAACTGTTAGTCAGATATTTTAACTAATAACTCATTGAAAATCTGTTGTTTATGAAAATCGACAGATTAGATGTTAGAGTCTACCTAATCTCTGTAAAATTTGAGATACTGACTCACTGTTATTAGCAATGTATGGTTGTCAAACCCCCGCACTATCTGACTGCTGGTTTAATGTACCCTTCTCAGTGGTAGGTACCGCTGTGAGGTTTGTATAATTGTCAGATTAAATTATAAGACCATATAAATTAACACCCTCTGAGAATCCTTTGTTAGAGCTTGCGGAGTAACTTTGGAGACTCCGATCTTACCGCTCGTGTCGAGAGGCGTTATGCTTAACATAGGATCTGGGACTGACCCTGCTTCCGGAGTGGAAACGTACAAACCACAGAATTTGCGGAAGATTTATGTACCGACATTATAGTAAACCTTATATTTAGTCTGTGTTGTATGCTTATACAGACAGACACCACAATAGCCAAAGGACAGACTTAAAGTGCGTAATATATATATTTATGGATAAATATATTTATGGCTAAATACAGTTTACATGGCCTATGTGAAACCTGAGCCAAATTTTTCCCACTAACACCCCTGCGCCTCCGGTGGCGAAGAGATGTAGTGTAGGAATGTTCTGGAATTATGGCAGCAACAGGAAACATGATTAAAAATGGCCCCCATGCCATGCTTACATTGTAACTCATAGGAGAAATTACAATATCTGCTGCCCATGATAATCACAGTCTAATATACACTGATAATCACAGCACATGCAGGTTACAATAACATCACAGGCAGATGACCTTTAATATAAGCTCTGCCTTTAATATCTTCTGTTAATATTAATAACTTCTATACATAAATATATATATATATATATATATATATATATATATATATATAGGCTCAACAGCCTATTACACTTGTAATCTGCCAGGTCCCCCACTCCCTCCCCCTTCCCTGTACTCCCTGTAGCGCTGTGTCTCAGCGGGGAGCTGGGAAGTTATTGCAGGGAGGCGAAGGACCATAACCCCGAGCAGCAGAAATCGGCTGGCCGGAGCGCGTTGCTAGGCAAGCTGCCCGGGTTTCTATGTGAGAGCCCCGCTGTGTGCGGCGGGTCTCCGTCCCTCCTTCTCTCTGTACTCCCTGCTGTTAGCGGTGAGCTGGGACGCTCACTGCAGGGAGGCTGCAAAGTAGCGGAGGACGTTGCCGGGCCGCCTAGCGGCGGGTCTCCCGTCTGGGCGCTGCATCTGATACAAGCTGCGGCGGTGATACAGCTCTGACGGCGCCCTGTTGTTTTAGACGGAGCGCTGTACGGAGCGGCTTGTCTTGTGCTGAAGACTGTGGCCGTGTGGGGAGGGCGCTGAGTGGGGAGAACAGCGGCGGAACGGGCGCCAAGTGGAGCGAGCAGCGGCGTGCGCTAAGCGCTACAATGTCCCCACACCTCGGGGCGGCAGCGGGAGCTGACCGCCCCGTTCACTGTGTAACGGACCCCACCCAGCGGGGCGGCCGCCTGCGCTGACCACCCCGTTTTCCCCAGCATACCTTATGCGACGGGCTTCTAAGCTCAGAGCTCTCCGGGCGTAGCTGCGACGGGGCTTCTATCTGTAAGCTCCGTCCAGCTGCTTGATCCTTTTTCATGGCTGTGACGGGGCTTCTTTCTGTAAGCTCCGTCCAGCTTTGATCCCTTTCTTTATGGCTGTGACGGGGCTTCTTTATGTAAGTTCCGTCCAGCTGTTGCAGGCCAGTGGGCCTGTGGCTGTGAGGGTGCTCTTTGTGAGGACCGACACGCCATGCTGTTGCAGCGGCACTATCCCGGACCCATGTTTTTCAATAAACTGGGAAGGGATGTATAGTAAAATTAAAAAATAAAAATGAAAAATTAATAAAAATCTTCCACAAAGTGTGGGAATCCCACAAGCCGTTGTTAGTGCTTTGAGCACGGAAAAAACACTGAGGTCGTACACTGAGGTACTCTGGGATATGGAGGGGGGAGAGTTCTAAATTTAAATATTCAGTGCCTTTGTTTCTGCTACGCCGTCCATATCCCAAGAGTACTCCAGTGACCCCTAGTGGATGAAAAAGAAAATAAGACTCTAAACCAGCTGACAAGACCGTGGTATGATGGTCTCCCAGATCACCTTGGGTCTCCTATGGTGGGTGTACAGTTGGAAAGGTTTCGGGACACCTGGGCCAAAACAGCACCAGAACTCTGGATCAACAATATTGTTTCCCAGGGATACAAGGTAGAATTTCTGAACCGACCAACCTCACAGTCAGTTTTTGATAACAGGCCTTCCTCAATGCCCTCAAAGTGCGAGGGCATTAGACATTGCTATTCAAAAGCTACTTCAGACAGAAGTAATTATGCTGTCCCATCTCCTCAAAGAGGTACGGGATTTTATTCAAATCTTTTGTAGTGCCAAAACTGGATGGGTCTGTCAGGCCAATCCTCAATTTAAAGGCACGAAAATCAATTCCTGACTGTGTACAGATTCAAGATGGAATCCACACAGTCAGTCATTGCAGGACTGGAGCATCAGGAGTACATGGTGTCCCATGGACATAAAGGGTGCTCTACCGTTCAGCCTATCTTCAGCCCCGGGAGTCTCCAAAGATCATGGCAGTGAAATTGAGATTGTTAGGGGTAACAGTAATACCGTATCTGGACGACCTTCTGATCAAAGTTCCCTCTAAGGACCAATTGATCGGGGATGCTCAGATCACTCAGTTTGATTCAACACGGCTGGATCGTGAACTTCAAGAAATCCAATCTGCAAACAACGCAGAGGATTCAATTCCTCATTTTAGATACGATACAAATGAAGGTTTCTCCCAGAAGAAAAGATTCGAAACAAAGAAATGGTCTCTCTACATCTGTGTGTGCGGCTTCTAGGGAAGATGGTAGCATATTTCGAAGCGATCGAATATGGCAGACTGCATTCCAGACCCTTTCAGCTAAATCTGATTGCTCAGGGGGCAGGTATGCCTTTGCTTCTTCACCGAAGGATTCGCTTGTTGCCCCAAGCAAATACCTCGTTAATCTGGTGGTCGGTTCACAAGAATCTAACAGCTGGAAAGAGGTTTGGAGTCTGGGACTGGAAGATTCTGACAACAGATATCAGTCTCAGAGGATGGGGAGCAGTACTGGACAACCATCAGTTTCAGGGAAGATGGACACCACAGGAGAGCAGTCTTCCAACAAATGTACTGGAACTAAGCCATTTACAATGCACTTCTTCTAGCAGAAGACCTAGTATGGGCTCAACATGTGAGAGTGCAGTCGGACAATGCGACAGCATACAGAAACTGTCAAACAAGAAGTCACATGGCGTTGAGAGGCCACAAAGATTCTGTCTTTGGCAGAAAGACGCAACATAATCCTGTTGGCAGTCTTCATTCCAGGAGTGGACAATTGGGAAGCAGACTACCTCAGTAGTCAGGATATGCATCTAGGGGAGTGGTGTCCACACCCACAGGTATTCGATGCAGTGGTAAAAAATAGGATTTTGGTACTTACCAGGTAAATCCTTTTCTTTGAATCCATAGGGGGCACTGGAGTACTCTAGGGATATGGACAGTTTCCGTAGGAACCAGGCACTGAATATTAAAATTTAGAACTCTCCTCCCCTCCATATCCCAGAGTACCTCAGTGTTTTTTACTGAGCCGAATAGGAGCGATAGACAGGTTGACAATGGAGAATTACATAGAACAGAACGGACAACAATAAAGTTGACACATAACGTGACTGACAACTAAACAGTTGGCACAATAACCGATAGAACTTGAAACCTGAACCAGTCGGTGAGAATGTGTTACCAGACGATTCACGAACGTGCCGCAAACCAGGTAAAACTGCTCTGGGTGGGCGTCCAGTGCCCCCTATGGATTCAAAGAAAAGCATTTACCTGGTAAGTACCAAAATCCTATTTTCTTTTTCATCCACTAGGGGTCACTGGAGTACTCTTGGGACGTACCAAAGCTTCCCCCGTGGGCGGGAGAGCAGTTTGGCACTTGTAACACTAGGCGGCGGCCAAAGCGAGATGCTGATGCCGCAAACGTATCAAACTTGTAACAGCGCACAAACGTGTGCACTGATGACCATGTAGCCGCACGGCAAAGCTGCGTCGTAGAAGCCCCACGACCAGCTGCCCATGAAGTTCCCACAGAACGTGTGGAATGAGCTGTTACTGATGTAGGCGGCTGTAACCTAGCATGAAGGTAAGCCTGACGTATGGTCTGTTTAATCCATCTGGATAAGGTCTGCTTAGAAGCTGGCCAACCCATCTTGGCAGCATCATACAGAACAAACAACGTATCCGTCTTACGAACTGTAGACGTTCGGGACACAAAAGCGTAATGCGCGTACCACATCCAAGGTTCCAGAATGTCCTGTCAACACAGGAACTACTATTGGTTGATTGATGTGAAAGGATGAAACTACCTTTGGTAGGAAAGCGGGATTCGTCCGAAGTTCCGCTCTGTCATCATGAAACACCAAATACGGTGGCTTGCATGACAAGGCACCCAAATCGGAAACACGCCTTGCCGAAGCCAAGGCTAGTAGGAAAATTGTTTTCCAAGTGAGAAACTTAATATCCACTTGTTGTAAGGGTTCAAAATATGAAGACTGTAAGAAATCTAAAACCAGATTCAAGTCCCATGGCGCTGTAGGTGGAATGAATGGAGGCTGTACTCTGAGGACACCTTGCAGAAAAGTGTGTACAGACGGCAATAGAGCCAATCGTATTTGAAAGTAAATTGACAAAGCAGATACCTGCACCTTAAGTGTAGATAAATGCAGTCCTCCATCCAGCCCCGTCTGTAGAAATAACAAAAGACGGGATAACTTGAAAGATGATGACGGAAACTTCCGATGCTCACACCAACCTATATAGGCACGCCAAATTCTGTAATAATGAGCTGCCGTAACTGGCTTCCTAGCACGTAACATGGTTGGTATAACCGATTCTGGAATGCCCTCTCTCCTTAAGAGGGCGGTCTCAACAGCCACCCCGTCAAACGCAGCCGCGCTAAATCGGGGTAAAGGAACGGCCCCTGTTGTAACAGGTCCGGACGAAGTGGGAGCGGCCAAGGCTCGTCTGCGAGTAGACCTAGGAGATCCGAGAACCAAGCTCTCCGAGGCCAATGAGGCGCCACTGGTATGACTGTGACGGACTCTCTTTTGATCCGTTTTAGCAACAGAGGGAGCAGCGGAAACGGTGGAAACAGGTACACGAGGCTGTACGGCCACGCGACGGTGAGAGCATCCACCGCCACTGCCTTTGGATCTCACGTTCTGGACACATACTGGGGCGTTTAGTGATTGTGGCGAGATGCTATCAGGTCCACTTGAGGGTAACCGCACCTCTGGGCCAACATGTGAAACACTTCTGGATGTAATGCCCATTCTCCCGGATGAAAATCCCGACGACTGAGATAATCCGCCTCCCAGTTGTCCACTCCCGGAATGAACACTGCCGACAACAGCACTTGGTGACGCTCGGCCCAATTGAGGATTCGAGCTACTTCTCGCATTGCCATGCGGCTTCTCGTTCTTCCTTGTTTGTTGATGTATGCGACCGCCGTCGCATTGTCAGACTGCACCTGGACAGGCTGAGATCGAAGAATGTGCACTGCTTGTCGTAGCGCATTGAAAATTGCCCGGAGTTCCAGGACATTTATAGACAGCAATCTTTCGTGAGCCGCCCAGAGACCCTGGAGCTGACAATTTTGAACTACAGCTCCCCAACCTCTGAGACTCGCGTCCGTCGTTAGAATTATCCAATCCAGGCGCCGAACCGTTTCCCTGCGGTCAGATTGTGTACATTGAGCCACCAGAGTAGAGATACCCTGGCCCGTGGCGACAACCTCACACTGTGGTGAATCTGCAGATGCGACCCCGACCACTGTGCGAGCACATCCAGTTGAAAAGGTCGTGAGTGAAGTCTCCCGAACTGAAGCGCTTCGAAAGCCGCCACCATTGTGCCTAAGAGGCGAATGCACAAATGTACCGAGACTGTGCGTGGCTTGAGCACTAATTGAACCTGATGACGAATGATCTGAACTTTCTGTTCTGGTAGGTAAATTCTTTGATTTACCGTATCGAGAATCATACCTAGGAATTGCAGACGTTGAGACGGAATTAGATGTGATTTCTTGAAGTTGACAATCCAACCGTGCTGAACTAGGACATCGTACGTCAGCAACGCATGTTGGAGGAGCATCTGTTGAGACGGAGCTTTGATGAGCAGATCGTCCAAGTACGGTACTATTATCACTCCCAGGGATCTGAGATGAGCTATCATCACAGACATCACTTTGGCCTCTCGTCAGCGCCTCGGGTATTCACCAAACGGTAGAGCCTGAAACTGGTAATGGTTCTGCCGGATTGCAAACCGCAAGAACCTCTGATGAGGTGGCCAAATCGAAATGTGTAAATACGCATCTTTGAGATCCAGCGCAATCATGAATTCCTGTGGCTCTAAACCTGCAATTACCGACCGCAGAGATTCCATCTTGAATCTGTAGTAAGTGACGTAGTGATTGAGGCCCTTTAAGTTCAATATTGGCCTGACCGAGCCATCCGGCTTTGGTACCACAAACAGACTGGAATAATAACCCTGCCCCTGTTGGTGTACAGGGACCGGAATCAAAACTGCTGACTTAAGCAGAGACTGAATGGCAAGTTGCAGAACCGCACGTTTGTCGTCCGACACAGGCAGTCCTGTCTTGAAAAACCGCAGTGGCGGGAGACAGTCGAACTCTATTTTGTAACCTTTGAGCACTAAATTGCGGATCCACCCATCTGTGGACGTCTGGAACCACGCCAAATGGAACTTCTGAAGGCGTGCTCCCACAACCGGAGATCCAAGATGGGCTGGGAGTCCGTCATGCCACTGGCTTGTTGGTGACCTTAGCGTCTTGACGACTGGCGTTGGTTTGTTGGAAACCACGCCCTCGACCTCGTCTACCGGCCGTGGCTGGTCCCCTACCACGGCCTCGAAAGGGCTGAGGCCGAAATGATTTGAACGCCGGGCCCGAGTATTTCCGCCTAGGCGCTGTTGGAGGCAATGGTAAGAAAACAGACTTACCACCCGTGGCCTCAGCAATCCATTTGTCCAATTCAGGACCAAACAACTTCTCGCCACCGTAAGGTAACGCCTCTATACCTCTTTTGACCTCCGCCTCCGCTTGCCAAGAGCGCAGCCAGAGTGCTCGTCGTGCTGCAACTAGCGACGATGAAAGGCGAGAAGTGAGCTGACAGACGTCAGTAGAAGCTGTACATAGATAATCAGCAGCTTCCCAGATTTGATCAGCGAGAAGTATAAGGTGATCGTCCTGTAGGGCAGACTTGAGCTCTGTTATCCATACCATGAGCACCTTAGTTACCCAAAGGCCAACCAACCCAGGTCTAAGCAACACTCCTGCTGCCACATACATGGATTTTAGCATAGCTTCAATTTTACGGTCTGTAGGGTCTTTAAGCGTAGTAGCCGTTGGTACTGGTATGGTTAATTTCTTTGTAAGTTTAGATACAGACGAATCCACCAATGGTGGATTCTCCCATGTAGCTGTCACAGACTCCGGAAACGGGTAACTAGACTTAAATCTGCAAGGTACAGAAAACCGTTTATCCGGATTCTGTCGTGTTTCCAGTAACATCTTATTAAGAGATTCTGAAACCGGAAAACACATCGGAGTCCTCTGTCGTTTAGCAAAGACGACTTCATCATTTGTCAGAGGCTCCTCAGATTCTGTAAACCTCAGAGACGGACGCACCGCTCTGATGAGATTATCAATGCCTGGGGCTGTCAAAATCTTCACTATCGGACTGCTGGTCCACTTCGCCCTCCTCAGCGTCATCTTGCGCAGTGAGGTCTGGCATAGAATCATCAGACTGTAACATAGCAGAAACTGGTAAATCATAAGACAAGGTAAATTTATCCTTACTACCCAAAATGGACTTAGACCGTTGGTAAGGCTGAGACCCCTCCGGTAGTCCTAGCGGTCTCACCCTAGACTCAGATCTTGCCGCTTCCCGCTCCGGTCGAGCGGCGGCCAATTCTGATTGCAATCCAGCCATGACATCTGCCAGCATAGCCCATGGAGGGTCCGGGGATGACACTGGCGTAGACAGCGGAGCAGAGATTGTATTCGTAGCTGAATTCACAAAACATACTGCACATGTGGTAGATCCACCCGGTAACACACTGTCACAGACATTGCAGTGATGCTTTTTTGGTTTTGCCGGTGCCTTACTCATTATGCAGACAGACAATACAACATACAAAGACAGACAACCTGCACGACTCAGTAAATAGTACTAAGGTGTCTCTATATATATATATATATATATATATATATATATATATATATATATATATATATATATAAAATTAATCTATATCTGGCAACGTGTAGTGCACGTGGCCAGCACTATATGAAACCGATCCCAAATTCCCACCAACAGCCCTGCGCCTCCGGTGGAGTAGAGATGTAGTACAGGAACGTTCTGGAATCACACACTGGAAGACAGGAAGCAAGATTAAAATGGCCACCATGCCTCACAGTGCAGGGTATGCAAGCCAACCCTGTAATATAGGCTTAACAGCCTATTTCATCAATGTCACCCCCCTTATGCAGCCCTTCGCTAATGTCAACACCCCCCCCCCTTCTGCTCCCTCCCCCTTCTGCTCCTTCCCCCGTGGCCCGTGTACCGCTGTCTGAGCGGGAAGTACCGGGCGCGGGTATCGCACACGCAATGAGGGTGCAGGGAGCCGGGGAGCGCTGTAATGGAGCGCGGTCCTACAGCGGCTAGCGGCCGGTGGGTCTCAGCGGTGGAGGCGGCGCTGCTCGGAGCGGTTGCCGGGCGGTCTGTCAGGAGAGGCGGGTGCGGGCGCAGTGAGAGCGGCGTCAGTGACCAGTGTCCTACCCACAGCGGGGCGGCAGTGTGCGCTGACCGCCCCGTACCCCCAGCATACCTGACTCCAGAGGCGAAGGCTGTGACGGGGCTTCTATCTGTAAGCTCCGTCCAGCTGTAGCAGCAGTCGGAATGAGCTGCGTGTGTCTGTAAGGGTGCTCTTTGTGAGGACCGACACGCCATGCGCTGCTCCGTGCAGCGGCACTATCCCGGACCCAAGTTTTTACAGAAACTGGGAAGGGATGTGCAGTGATACAAAATGTAAAGGTAGAAAAAAAATATATATATATATATTCCAAGTAGTGTGGTTAAGCTCCACACAAGCCTGTTGCTACGAGAAGCACAGAAAAAACACTGAGGTACTCTGGGATATGGAGGGGAGGAGAGTTCTAAATTTTAATATTCAGTGCCTGGTTCCTACGGAAACCGTCCATATCCCTAGAGTACTCCAGTGACCCCTAGTGGATGAAAAAGAAAGGTGGGGTCTACCGCAGATAGACCTAATGGCCTCTCGGAACAACCATCAGTTGGCAAAATATGTGGCTAGGACGCTGGATCCAGCGGCAGAGGCGGTGGACGCGCTGGCGATTCCCTGGACATACGATCTGGGGTACATCTTCCCACTGTTGCCCCTTTTACCAAGAGTATTAAAATGTCAGACAGGAAAGAGCGTGGGTGATTAATAGCTCCAGATTGGCCTCGCAGGTGTTACTACTCAGATCTGAGGGGACTCCTGGCGGAAGATCCTTGGAAACTGCCACAGAGGGAGGATCTGTTGTCACAAGGCCCATTCCTTCATACAGATCTGAACAGTCTACGTTTGACGGCGTGGTTCTTGAGACCAGTATACTAAGACAGAGGTATCCCAAAATCAGCTATTCCTACCTTGTTAGCTGCAAGGATGCCAGTCACTGCAGCACACCACTATAGAATCTGGAAGAAGTACATGGACTGTTGCCAGTCTAAGGGTTGGAATCCCAGAGTGTTTCACCTAAATAGACTTTGATTTCTCCAAAATAGTCTAGATGGGGGTTTGAGATTGGGATCCTTGAAGGTCCAGGTCTCCGCTCTCTCAGTCCTTTTTCAGCAACGTCTGGCATACTTGCAGGAGGTCTAGACATTTTTGCAGGACGTGTTGAGACTATAATCACCTTTTCGTCCTACCACAGCCCCGTAGGATCTAAATTAGGTGTTAGAATTTTTGAGATCGGCAGTTTGAGCCTTTGGAAAAGGCAGATCTGAAATATTTGAGCTGGAAAGTAGCCCTTCTCTTAGCTTAGCATCAGTGAGGAGGGTCTCAGAGTTATGGGCTCTGTCATGTAAAAGTCCTTTCCTAGTTTATGAAGACAGAGCGGAGCACCGTACAAAAGCTGAGTTTTTACCCAAGGTGGTTTCGGGTTTCCAACAGGCTACAAATTCCATTAGGAAGTCAGACGCTTTGTTTGTCTTATATGATGGTCCCAGGAGGGGCTGGCCAGCTTCTAAAACAGACGTTGCCCAGATGCATACGACTAAAGCAGGCATATAACTCTAGTGGTAAGAGTTCCATGTCGGGTAGGTGCTCATACTACCAGATCAGTGGATGCTTCATGGGCTGCGGCTAGAGGATCCTCCACTAACCAACTTTGCAGACCTGTAACATGGTCATCAGTTCACATGTTCACTTTTACAAGTTTGATACTTTGCATCTTGAGATGCAAGGTTTGGACGTTTGGTTCTTCAGGCTTCGGACAGCACTCCCGCCCATGGGAGTAGCTTTGGGACGTCTCCAGCTGTCTGAAGAGTTCCAGTGTCCCCTATTGGATGAAAGGGAAAAGGGGATTTTGGTACTTACCGATAAATCCATTTCTCTGAATCCACTTGGGGACACTGGACGCCCACCTCGGTGCCGTCAGCGTGTTTCTTGTTAACTTTAGTTCAAACAGTTTGATTATGTTAATAGTTCTTGGTTGCCGTTTGATGTGCTAGTACCGTTGGTTCCTTCCCGTATGGCCTTGATTTTTCGTGTTCCCTCTCCTCTCCGTAAATTTTTTCAAACTGAGGGATTATGGTGCGTTAAGGGGGAGGAGCCAGTTGTGCATAAAGTGAAAATACAAAATTACCGCAATTGAAAAAAATAAGATTTTACTCACCGGTAAATCTATTTCTCGTAGTCCGTAGTGGATGCTGGGGATTCCGTAAGGACCATGGGGAATAGCGGCTCCGCAGGAGACTGGGCACAGCTAAGAAAGATTTAGGACTACCTGGTGTGCACTGGCTCCTCCCACTATGACCCTCCTCCAGACCTCAGTTAGGATACTGTGCCCGGAAGAGCTGACACAATAAGGAAGGATTTTGAATCCCGGGTAAGACTCATACCAGCCACACCAATCACACCGTATAACTCGTGATATGATACCCAGTTAACAGTATGAACATAACAGAGCCTCTCAACAGATGGCTCAACAATAACCCTTTTAGTTAACGATAACTATATACAAGTATTGCAGACAGTCCGCACTTGGGACGGGCGCCCAGCATCCACTACGGACTACGAGAAATAGATTTACCAGTGAGTAAAATCTTATTTTCTCTGACGTCCTAGTGGATGCTGGGGACTCCGTAAGGACCATGGGGATTATACCAAAGCTCCCAAACGGGCGGGAGAGTGCGGATGACTCTGCAGCACCGAATGAGAGAACTCAAGGTCCTCCTCAGCCAGGGTATCAAATTTGTAGAATTTTGCAAACGTGTTTGCCCCTGACCAAGTAGCAGCTCGGCAAAGTTGTAAAGCCGAGACCCCTCGGGCAGCCGCCCAAGAAGAGCCCACTTTCCTCGTGGAATGGGCTTTTATAGATTTAGGGTGCGGCTGTCCAGCCGCAGAATGTGCAAGTTGAATCATGCTACAGATCCAGCGAGCAATCGTCTGCTTAGAAGCAGGAGCACCCAGCTTGTTGGGTGCATACAGGATAAATAGCGAGTCAGTCTTCCTGACTCCAGCTGTCCTGGAAACATATACTTTTCAGGGCCCTGACTACGTCCAGTAACTTGGAATCCTCCAAGTCCTAAGTAGCCGCAGGCACCACAATAGGTTGGTTCACATGAAAAACTGATACCACCTTAGGAAGGAATTGGGAACGAGTCCTCAATTCCGCCTTTCCCATATAAAATACAGATAAGGGCTTTTGTATGACAAAACCGCCAATTCTGATACACGCCTGGCAGACGCCAAGGCCCACAGAATGACCACTTTCCACGTGAGGTATTCTAGCTCCACGGATTTAAGTGGCTCAACCCAATGCGACTTCAGGAAATCCAACACCACGTTGAGATCCCACGGTGCCACTGGAGGCACAAACGGGGGCTGACTATGCAGCACTCCCTTAACAAAAGTCTGAACTTCAGGCAGTGAAGCCAGTTCCATTTTGGAAGAATATCGATAGAGCCGAAATCTGGACCTTAATGGAACCCAATTGTAGACCCATAGTCACCTCTGACTGTAGGAAGTGCAGAAATCGACCTAGCTGAAATTTCTCCTTTGGGGCCTTCCTGGCCTCACCGTACGCAACATATTTCCACCATATGCGGTGATAATGGTTAGCGTTCACTTCTTTCCTAGCTTAAATAGCGTAGGGATAACTTCCTCCGGAATTCCCTTTTCCTTCAGGATCCGGCGTTCAACCGCCATGCCGTCAACGCAGCCGCGGTACGTCTTGGAACAGACAGGCCCCTGCTGCAGCAGGTCCTGTCTGAGCGGCAGAGGCCATGGGTCCTCTGAGATCATTTCTTGGAGTTCTGGTTACCAAGCTCTTCTTGGCCAACCCGGAACAATGAGTATAGTTCTTACTCCTCTCCTTCTTATTATTCTCATTACCCTGGGTAAGAGAGGCAGAGAAGGGAACACATATACCGACTGGTACACCCACAGTGTTACCAGAGCGTCCACAGCTAATCGCCTGAGGGTCCTTGACCTGGCGCAATATCTTTGTAACTTTTAGTTGAGGCGGGACGCCATCATGTCCACCTGTGGCCTTTCCCAACGGTGTACAATCATTTGGAAGACTTCTGGATGAAGTCCCCACTTTCCCGGGTGGAGGTCGTGTCTTCTGAGAAAGTCTGCTTCTCAGTTGTCCACTCCGGGAATGATTTTCCGCCCATCGGAGAATCCTTGTGGCTTCTGCCATCGCCATCCTGCTTCTTGTGCCGTCCTGTCGTTTACATGAGCGACCGCCGTGATGTTGTCTGACTGGATCAGCACCGGCCGGTGTTGAAGCAGGGGTCTAGCCTGACTTAGGGCATTGTAAATTGCCCTTAGTTCCAGAATATTTATGTGTAGGGAAGTCTCCTGACTTTTCCATAGCCTTGGAAGTTTCTTCCCTGTGTGACTGCCCCCCAGCCCCGAAGGCTGGCTTCCGTGGTCACCAGGACCCATTCCTGTATGCCGAATCTGCGGCCCCCTAGAAGATGAGCACTCTGCAGCCACCACAACAGCGACACCCTGGCCCTTGGAGACCGGGTTAACCGCCGATGCATCTGAAGATGCGACCCGGACCACATGTCCAACAGATCCCACTGGAAAATCCTTGCATGGGACCTGGCGAATGGAATTTCTTCGTAAGAAGCTACCATCCTTCCGAGGGCTCGCGTGCATTGATGCACCGACACCTGTATACGTATTAGGAGGTCTCTGTCTAGAGACGACAACTCCTTGGACTTCTCCTCCGGATGAAACCCTTTTTATCCTGTTGTGTGTCCAGAACCATACTCAGGAACAGTAGACGCGTCTTAGTAACCAGCTGCAACTTTGGAATATTCAGAATCCAGCCGTGCTGTTGTAGCACTTCCCGAGATAACAACTGCTCCCTGGACCTCGCCTTTATAAAGGAGATCGTCCAAGTACGGGATAATTATTTCGGCCATTACCTTGGTAAATACCTCGGTTGCGGGGACAGACCAACGGCAACGTCGGGAATTGGTAATGACAATCCTGTACCACAATTTTGAGGTACTCCTGGTGAAGAGGGTAAATAGGGACATGCAGGTAAGCATCCTTGATGTCCAGTGATACCATGAAATTCTCCAGGCTTGCAATAATCGCCCTGAGCGATTCCATTTCGAACCTGAACCTTCGTATATAAAAGTGTTCAAGGCTTTCAATTTTAGAATGGGTCTCACCGAACCGTCTGGTTTCGGTACCACAACATTTTGGAATAGTAACCCCGGCCTTGTTGAAGGAGGGGTACCTTGATTTCACCTGCTGGAAGTACAGCTTGTGAATTGCCGCCAGTACTACCTTTCTCCGAGGGCAGCAGGCAAGGCTGATGTGAGGTAACGGCGAGGGGGAGTCGCCTCGAACTCCAGCCTGTATCCCTGTGATACTATTTGCAGAACCTAGGGATCCACCTGTGGGCAAACCCACTGGTCCATGAAGTTCCCGAGACGCGCCCCTACCGCACCTGTCTCCACCTGTGGAGCCCCAACGTCATGTGGTGGACTCAGAGGAAGCGGGGGAAGATTTTTGATCCTGGGAACTGGCTGCTGGTGCAGCTTTTTCCTTCTTCCCTTGTCTCTGTGCAGAAAGGAAGCGCCTTTGACCCGCTTGCTTTCTGAAGCCGAAAGGACTGTACCTGAAAATACGGTGCTTTCTTAGGCTGTGAGGAAACCGGAGGTAAAAAAAAAATTCTTCCCAGCTGTTGCTGTGGATACGAGGTCCCAGAGACCATCCCCAAACAATTCCTCACCCTTATAAGGCAGAATCTCCATGTGCCTTTTATAGGCAGCATCACCTGTCCACTGCCGGGTTTCTAATACCCTCCTGGCAGAATGGACATTGCATTAATTCTGGATGCCAGCCGGCAAATATCCCTCTGTGCATCCTTTATATATAAGACGACGTCTTTAATATGCTCTATGTTAGCAAACTATTATCCCTGTCTTAGAGTATTAATATTATCTGACAGGGTATCAGACCACGCTGCTGCAGCAGCTCTATTTATGCTGAGGCAATTGCAGGTCTCAGTATATAACCTGAGTGTGTATATACAGACTTCAGGATAGCCTCCTGCTTTTTATCAGCAGGCTCCTTCAAGGTGGCCGTATCCTAAGACGGCAGTGCCACCTTTTTTGACAAACGTGTGAGCGCCTTATCCACCCTAAGGGATATCTCCCAACGTGACCTATCCTCTGGCGGGAAAGGGTACGCCATCAGTAACTTTTTAGAAATTACCAGTTTCTTATTGGGGGTACCCACGCTACTTTACACACTTCATTCATTCATCTGATGGGGGAACAAAACACTGACTGCTTTTTCTCCCCAAAAATAAAACCCTTTTATGTGGTACTTGGGTTCATGTCAGAAATGCGGAACACATTTTTCATTGCCGAGATCATGTAACGGATGTTCCTAGTGGATTGTGTATATGTCTCAACCTCGTCGACACTGGAGTCAGACTCCGTGTCGACATCTGAGGTAACGGGCGCTTTTTTGAGCCCCTGATGGCCTTTGAGACGCCTGGGCAGGCGCGGGCTGAGAAGCCGGCTGTCCCACAGCTGGTTTACGTCATCCAGCCTTGTAAGGAGTTGACATTGTCGGTTAATACCTTCCACCTATCCATCCACTCTGGTGTCGGCCCTACAGGGGACGACATACCATTTATCGGCCTCTGCTCCACCTCCACGTAACCTTCCTCATCCCACATGTCGACACAGCCGTACCGACACACAGCACACACACAGGGAATGCTCTGACTGAGGACAGGACCCCACAAAGTCCTTTGGGGAGACAGAGAGAGAGAGAGTATGCCAGCACACACCAGAGCGCTATATAATGCAGGGATTAACACTATAACTGAGTGATTTTTCCCCCAATAGCTGCTTGTATAACAATATTGCGCCTAAATTTAGTGCCCCCCCCCCCTCTCTTTTTAACCCTTTGAGCCTGAAAACTACAGGGGAGAGCCTGGGGAGCTGTCTTCCAGCTGCACTGTGAAGAGAAAATGGCGCCAGTGTGCTGAGGGAGATAGCTCCGCCCCTTTTTTTGCAGACTTTTCTCCCGCTTTTTTATGGATTCTGGCAGGGGTATTTATCACATATATAGCCTCTGGGGCTATATATTGTGATATATTTGCCACCCAAGGTGTTTTTATTGCTGCTCAGGGCGCCCCCCCCCCAGTGCCCTGCACCCTCAGTTACCGGAGTGTGAAGTGTGTATGAGGAGCAATGGCGCACAGCTGCAGTGCTGTGCGCTACCTTGGTGAAGACTGATGTCTTCTGCCGCCGAATTTCCGGACTCTTCTTGCTTCTGGCTCTGTAAGGGGGCCGGCGGCGCGGCTCTGGGACCGAACATCAATGGCCGGTTCCATGCGGTCGATCCCTCTGGAGCTAATGGTGTCCAGTAGCCTAAGAAGCCCAAGCTACCACCAGTTAGGTAGGTTCGCTTCTTCTCCCCTTAGTCCCTCGCTGCAGTGAGTCTGTTGCCAGCAGATCTCACTGTAAAATAAAAAATAAGAATTTACTCACCGGTAATTCTATTTCTCGTAGTCCGTAGTGGATGCTGGGAACTCCGTAAGGACCATGGGGAATAGCGGGCTCCGAAGGAGGCTGGGCACTCTAGAAAGATTTATGACTACCTGGTGTGCACTGGCCCCTCCCACTATGACCCTCCTCCAAGCCTCAGTTAGGACACTGTGCCCGGACGAGCTGACATAATAAGGAAGGATTTTGAATCCCGGGTAAGACTCATACCAGCCACACCGTACAACTCGTGATACTATATCCAGTTTGACAGTATGAAAACAACTGAGCCTCTCAACAGATGGCTCAACAATAACCCTTTAGTTAGCAATAACTATTTACAAGTATTGCAGACAATCCGCACTTGGGATGGGCGCCCAGCATCCACTACGGACTACGAGAAATAGAATTACCGGTGAGTAAATTCTTATTTTCTCTGACGTCCTAGTGGATGCTGGGAACTCCGTAAGGACCATGGGGATTATACCAAAGCTCCCAAACGGGCGGGAGAGTGCGGATGACTCTGCAGCACCGAATGAGAGAACGCCAGGTCCTCCTCAGCCAGGGTATCAAATTTGTAGAATTTTGCAAACGTGTTTGCCCCTGACCAAGTAGCTGCTCGGCAAAGTTGTAAAGCCGAGACCCCTCGGGCAGCCGCCCAAGATGAGCCCACCTTCCTTGTGGAATGGGCATTTACAGATTTTGGCTGTGGCAGGCCTGCCACAGAATGTGCAAGCTGAATTGTACTACAAATCCAGCGAGCAATAGTCTGCTTAGAAGCAGGAGCACCCAGCTTGTTGGGTGCATACAGGATAAACAGCAAGTCAGATTTTCTGACTCCAGCCGTCCTGGAAACATATATTTTCAGGGCCCTGACAACGTCTAGCAACTTGGAGTCCTCCAAATCCCTAGTAGCCGCAGGCACCACAATAGGCTGGTTCAGGTGAAACGCTGACACCACCTTAGGGAGAAACTGGGGACGAGTCCTCAATTCTGCCCTATCCATATGGAAAATCAGATAAGGGCTTTTACATGATAAAGCCGCCAATTCTGACACTCGCCTGGCTGAAGCCAAGGCCAATAACATGACCACTTTCCACGTGAGATATTTTAGATCCACGGTTTTTAGTGGCTCAAACCAATGTGATTTTAAGAAACTCAACACCACGTTGAGATCCTAAGGTGCCACAGGAGGCACAAACGGGGGCTGAATATGCAGCACTCCT
This sequence comes from Pseudophryne corroboree, assembly GCF_028390025.1. Taxonomy (NCBI): domain Eukaryota; kingdom Metazoa; phylum Chordata; class Amphibia; order Anura; family Myobatrachidae; genus Pseudophryne; species Pseudophryne corroboree. The sequence continues at coordinate 538,787,684 of NC_086445.1, forward strand.
TTCACAAAGGTCAACTTCAGGTACTGAAGCTAGTTCTTTTTGAAAGAAAAATCGACAGAGCCGAGATCTGTACTTTAATGGAGCCTAGTTTTAGGCCCATATTCACTCCTGCTTGCAGGAAATGCAGAAATCGACCTAGTTGAAATTCCTCTGTTGGGGCCTTTTTGGCCTCGCACCATGCAACATATTTCCGCCATATGCGGTGATAATGATTTGCCGTAACATCTTTCCTGGCTTTAATAAGCGTAGGAATGACTTCTTCCGGAATACCCTTTTCCTTCAGGATCCGGCGTTCAACCGCCATGCCGTCAAACGCAGCCGCGGTAAGTCTTGGAACAGACAGGGCCCCTGCTGTAGCAGGTCCTGTCTGAGCGGCAGAGGCCACGGGTCCTCTAAGATCATCTCTTGAAGTTCCGGGTACCACGCTCGTCTTGGCCAATCCGGAACCACGAGAATTGTGTTTACTCCTCGCTTTCTTATTATTCTCAATACCTTTGGTATGAGAGGCAGAGGAGGGAACACATAAACAGACTGGTACACCCACGGTGTCACTAGAGCGTCCACAGCTATCGCCTGAGGGTCCCTTGACCTGGCGCAATATCTTTTTAACTTTTTATTGAGGCGGGACGCCATCATGTCCACCTGTGGTTTTTCCCAACGGTTTACCAGCATCTGGAAGACTTCTGGATGAAGTCCCCACTCTCCCGGGTGGAGGTCGTGTCTGCTGAGGAAGTCTTCTTCCCAGTTGTCCACTCCCGGAATGAACACTGCTGACAGTGCTAGTACATGATTCTCCGCCCATCGGAGAATTCTTGTGGCTTCTGCCATTTGCCATCCTGCTTCTTGTGCCTCCCTGTCGATTTACATGGGCGACTGCCGTGATGTTGTCTGACTGGATCAGCACCGGCTGGTGTAGGAGCAGGGATTTTGCTCGACTTAGGGCATTGTAAATGGCCCTTAGTTCCAGAATATTTATGTGAAGGGAAGTCTCCTGACTCGACCATAGTCCTTGGAAGTTTCTTCCCCGTGTGACTGCCCCCCAGCCTCGAAGGCTGGCATCCGTGGTCACCAGGACCCAGTCCTGTATGCCGAACCTGCGGCCCTCTAGAAGATGGTCACTCTGCAGCCACCCCAGTAGAGACACCCTGGTTCTTGGAGACAGGGTTATTAAGCGATGCATCTGAAGATGCGATCCGGACCATTTGTCCAATAGGTCCCACTGAAAGATTCTGGCATGGAACCTGCCGAAGGGAATTGCTTCGTAAGAAGCTACCATCTTTCCCAGGACCCGCGTGCAGTGATGCACCGATACCTGTTTTGGTTTCAGGAGGTCTCTGACTAGAGATGACAACTCCCTGGCTTTCTCCTCCGGGAGAAACACTTTTTTCTGGACTGTATCCAGAATCATACCCAGGAACAGTAGCCGTGTCGTCGGAACCAGCTGTGACTTTGGGATATTCAGAATCCAGCCGTGCTGGTGCAGCACTTCCTGAGATAGTGCTACTCCCACCAACAACTGTTCCTTGGACCTCGCCTTTATTAGGAGATCGTCCAAGTACGGGATAATTAAAACTCCCTTTTTTCGAAGGAGTATCATCATTTCCGCCATAACCTTGGTAAATACCCTCGGTGCCGTGGACAGTCCAAACGGCAGCGTCTGGAATTGGTAATGGCAATCCTGTACCACAAATCTGAGGTACTCCTGGTGAGGATGGTAAATGGGGACATGCAAGTAAGCATCCTTGATGTCCAGGGATACCATGTAATCCCCCTCGTCCAGGCTTGCAATAACCGCCCTGAGCGATTCCATCTTGAACTTGAATTTTTTTATGTATGTGTTCAAGGATTTCAAATTTAAAATGGGTCTCACCGAACCGTCCGGTTTCGGCACCACAAATAGTGTGGAATAGTAACCCCGGCCTTGTTGAAGTAGGGGTACCTTGATTATCACCTGCTGGGAATACAGCTTGTGAATTGCCGCTAGCACCGCCTCCCTGTCTGAGGGAGCAATCGGCAAGGCAGATTTTAGGAACCGGTGGGGTGGAGACGCCTCGAATTCCAGTTTGTACCCCTGAGATACTATTTGAAGGATCCAGGGATCCACCTGTGAGCGAGCCCACTGATCGCTGAAATTCTTGAGGCGGCCCCCCACCGTACCTGGCTCCACCTGTGGAGCCCCACCGTCATGCGGCGGACTTGGAAGAAGCAGCGGGGGAGGACTTTTGCTCCTGGGAACCTGCTGTTTGTTGCAGCCTTTTTCCCCTACCTCTGCCTTTGGACAGAAAAGACCCGCCTTTTCCACGCTTGTTTTTCTGGGTCCGAAAGGACTGAACCTGATAAAACGGCGCCTTCTTAGGCTGTGAGGGGACATGGGGTAAAAATGCTGACTTCCCAGACGTTGCTGTGGAAACTAGGTCCGAGAGACCATCCCCAAATAATTCCTCACCCTTATAAGGCAAAACTTCCATGTGCCTTTTAGAATCTGCATCTCCTGTCCACTGGCGAGTCCATAAGCCTCTCCTAGCAGAAATGGACAATGCACTTACTTTAGATGCCAGCCGGCAGATTTACCTCTGTGCATCTCTCATATATAAGACTGAGTCTTTGATATGGTCTATGGTTAGCAGGATCGTGTCTCTGTCTAGTGTGTCAATAGCTGGCCTAAGTATAATGCCTGAGTGTGTGTATACAGACTTCAGGATCGCCTCCTGCTTTCTATCAGCAGGTTCCTTGAGAGCGGCCGTATCCGGAGACGGTAGTGCCACCTTTTTAGACAAACGTGTGAGCGCTTTATCCACCCTAGGAGGTGTTTCCCAACGTGACCTATCCTCTGGCGGGAAAGGGAACGCCATTAGTACCTTCTTAGGAATTACCAATTTTTTATCAGGGAAAGCCCACGCTTCTTCACACACTTCATTTAATTCATCTGATGGGGGAAAAACTACGGGTAGTTTTCTCCCCAAACATAATACCCTTTTTAGTGGTACCTGTATTTATATCAGAAATGTGTAACACCTCTTTCATTGCCTCAATCATGCAGTGAATGGCCTTAGTGGGCATCAGGTTAGACTCATCGTCGTCGACACTGGTGTCAGTATCAGTGTCGACATCTGGGTCTGCGGTAGCGGGCGTTTCAGAGCCCCTGATGACCTTTGAGACGCCTGGACAGGCACGAGCTGAGAAGTCGGCTGTCCCACATTTGGCATGTCGTCAAATTTCTTATGTAAGGAGTCTATACGTGCACTCATTTCTTTCCATAAGCTCATCCACTCAGGTGTCTGCCCCGCAGGGGGTGACATCCCTTCTAAAGGCATCTGCTCCGTCTCCACATCATTATCCTCATCAAACATGTCGACACAGCCGTACCGACACACCGCACACACACAGGGAATGCTCCAACAGAGGACAGGACCCACAAAAGCCCTTTGGGGGGACAGAGTGAGAGTATGCCAGCACACACCAGAGCGCTATATAATGCAGGGACTAACTGAGTTATGTCCCCTATAGCTGCTTTTTCTATATAAATGTATACTGCGCCTAAATTTAGTGCCCCCCCCTCTCTTTTTTACCCTTTTCTGTAGTGTAGACTGCAGGGGAGAGCCAGGGAGCTTCCTTCCAGCGGAGCTGTGAGTGAAAAATGGCGCCAGTGTGCTGAAGGAGATAGCTCCGCCCCTTTTCCGCGGACTATTCTCCCGCTTTTTCCTATATTCTGGCAGGGGTATTTTCCACATATATAGCCTCTGGGGCTATATATTGTGGTATTTTTGCCAGCCAAGGTGTTATTATTGCTTCTCAGGGCGCAGGCCCCCCCCCCCCCCCCCCCCCCCAGCACCCTCAGTGACCGGAGTGTGAAGTGTGTGTGAGGAGCAATGGCGCACAGCTGCAGTGCTGTGCGCTACCTTGGTGAAGACTGATGTCTTCTGCCACCGATTTTCCGGACCTCTTCTTGCTTCTGGCTCTGTAAGGGGGACGGCGGCGCGGCTCCGGGACCGAACACCAATGCTGGGCCTGCGGTCGATCCCTCTGGAGCTAATGGTGTCCAGTAGCCTAAGAAGCCCAAGCTGGCTGCATGCAGGCAGGTTCGCTTCTTCTCCCCTTAGTCCCTCGCTGCAGTGAGCCTGTTGCCAGCAGGTCTCACTGAAAATAAAAAACCTAATTTCTATACTTTCTTTCTAAAGGCTCAGGAGAGCCCCTAGTGTGCATCCAACCTCGGCCGGGCACAAAATCTAACTGAGGCTTGGAGGAGGGTCATAGTGGGAGGGGCCAGTGCACACCAGGTAGTCCTAAATCTTTCTAGAATGCCCAGCCTCCTTCGGAGCCTGCTATTCCCCATGGTCCTTACAGAGTTCCCAGCATCCACTAGGACGTCAGAGAAAACCTAAAATACTCTCTCTCTAGGAGCTCAGGAGAGCCCCTAGTGTGCATCCAGCTCAGCCGGGCACAGGATTCTAACTGAGGTCTGGAGGAGGGTCATAGTGGGGGGAGCCAGTGCACACCAGGTAGTCCTAAATCTTTCTTAGCTGTGCCCAGTCTCCTGCGGAGCCGCTATTCCCCATGGTCCTTACGGAGTCCCCAGCATCCACTAGGACGTCAGAGAAAATCTTATTAACATCTAGCCAGCGCAGAACTTCCCGCTGTATTTCCTACCTCCCACACTCTGGAACCTGTTCAACAGTTCCCCTCCGAGGTAATAACATTGCCGCAGTAAGCCTTCCAGCACCGCCAGTCTCCGTTCTCTCATCGGTAATGGCAGCGTCCTTTCCACTCCGGAGCCTCTGCTCTTGCTGTGGCCAGACCACACTCTGCTCCAGCAGCATGCTTCTTTTCTCATTCAGCGCTATCGCCTGGTATATGTGCAACCGTGGCTGTTTTTTCTGCTGCCCTACAGAGGGGTTATCGGTTGATGTCTGCGCTGCTGCGGGGAGTTATACTACAAGAAGGGATGTTACCTTAGTGCTTCTCCTGCAGCCCAGCACTAATCGCTTTTATAGATTACTCACTCTGCTTCTGCTGAATTCGATCTCCTGGGAGAGATGCTGAACCCTTCAGGCAGGGTCTTTATCTCTCCTACCGTTTTGAGCTTCTGCCCCCCTTTCAGATAGGTTGGCTTGGCTTCAGAATTAAATAAAAATTATTTCTTTAATGGAGCAGTAGCTCCTTTTCTGTGCTGCACCTCCAGCACAATTTACATATTTGGAAAAGGGAAATAAAAATTACCCACACAGAAGTCTTTAAAATATACATATTTATTTTGGGGTGGTTTTTTTTCTTAACAGAATCTAGAAATCTTAGAATACATTGCGACAAATCTTATCAGTAGTACCAACTTTCCTCTCAAAAATGACACAATACCTCCCAAAAAGCCCATTACGCCAGAAGAGCACCCTTCTGTCAACCTACACAATTTATTCAAAGGAAGAAATGACATTTCCAAGTAGGGACAATTTATTTTTTTGAGTTTTATTTAAATTTTACATCAAAAGCATACAGGCAGAAATCAATCTGAAAATTGCATTTAATGAAAAATCAAGTAACCATCAAGCATAACATTCTGAACAGGTGGATTAGGGGGGGGACAGAAGAAATAAGGGAGCGAAGGAGCGTTGGGAAGTGTAACTGCAAGAAGGAGGTAGGGTTGGGTGACTTGGCAGTAGCTATGTAAAACAAACCTAGAAAAGGTACAAGCATGCGCCTCATAAGAGATCCAGGGGGAGCAGGTATTAGTGAATTTGAGCAGACACTCATGCAGGTAGCTGGTGATGTGCTCTAAGTGATTAGTGTGCCAGATAGAGTTATGTAGTGCAGAGGAAGGTTGGGGGATTTACTGACTTCCAGTGAGCTGCAACGGCAGTTAGCTGCGTTAAGGATGTATGAGCAAGTGCTTGAGTAGTTCTATCACATTCAAGAATGGGCAGTGGTAGAATGGAATACGAGACACAGTGTGGGATATACCTACGAGAGAATTAAACGATCATATCCCAGAAGCACTTCATTATAGGGCAGTGCCACCAAATATGAGCAAAGGTGCCCTCCTCTCCACATCCCCTCCAAAATCTCTCCCATGTCTGGGGAAATAGGTCTCGAAAGCGTGTAGGAACAAGGTACCATTGTTATACAGGTTGAGTATCCCTTATCTAAAATGCTTGGGACCAGAGGTATTTTGGATATGGGATTTTTCCGTATTTTGGAATAATTGCATACCATAATGAGATATCATGGTGATGGGACCTAAATCTAAGCACAGAATGCATTTATGTTTCATATACATCTTATACACACAGCCTGAAGGTAATTTTAGCCAACATTTTTTATAAAACTTTGTACATTAAACAAAGTGTGTGTACATTCGCACAATTCATTTAGGTTTCATATACACCTTATACACACAGCCTGAAGGTTGTTTAATACAATATTTTTAATAACTTTGTGTATTAAACAAAGTTTGTGTACATTGAGTCATCAAAAAACATAGGTTTCACTATCTCACTCAAAAAAGTCCATATTTCGGAATATTCCGTATTTTGGAATATTTGGATATGGGATACTCAACCTGTAAGTGTTTTCTCTAACACATACAGAAGACTGTCAGCTATGGGGACAAATTTGCAGTGCCATCCATTGAAGCTGCTGATGAGGTGTAATGAGCATGTTTAAACTATTATGGTTACAGTTTCAGAGGAGAAAGCTATTTTGACAAGGAACTATAATTTGGCAAGTGCAGTTTCTATGTTCAGTGTTCTCACTACAGAGAGTATATCATTGATATATGGCAGTGAGGGTCTTTTTGCAAACTGAAGGCACACTCCCTCTGGATAATAGGCACATAAATGCAGTTACCTCTATCAGTATGTGAGATGGGACTGTAGTGAGCAAAGCAGGGTGAAGCAGTCTAATGTTGTGAAGTGTAATTCTATAGTGTATAATTCTCGGTGAGGGTAATGTTCCCTTCCTGTGTTCCACGTTCTCTCCTCAGTGCAGCAACTTCCTTGGCCACTATTGGCTTGTAACTTATGTGACACAGAACTACTGACATCAGTACCAGTCATGCCAGAGGTTTTGCCAAGTGATCGGAAAAGCAATTTACATGTGATTTGCTGTTCACTGCATCTAATCACCATGGTCTACAAAAATGACCTAATATAAAGAAAATGAAGCCACACGCTATTACGTGAATGACTCCAGTTTAAGGAACAAAATCTTATCACTTGCTGATAACGTCTTCATATGTTATCTAATGTTACGCTGTAATGAGTAGTCTCCTGCATAGATTAATAGTGTAATTTATAGGTGTTTTATATACATGTAACTATGTTGTGTCTAATGAATGTTGATTTTTAGCAGAATACTGTTTATTATAGAAGCCATTAACTTTAGCTGTGGTTTTCCTTGTCTCTTTTACAGAGTAACAGCTATTTGCTTTTATTTGCAATAATTTTCCCACATGGCTTCATTTTTCTCTCTCCTGGTTTATTGAGGTTTGGCAACTAGGACGTAGCTGTGTAGAATAGATTATATGCGCTTTATTTTATTTTTAGAAAATAAATGTATTAGCAATTGGTTACTGCTAGAGAATGATCTGCAGTATACGGTCACACTAGTATATTAACGTATTGGCCATATTCATTTCAGATTAAGGTTGCACATAAATAACCAGTTACTGATCATTCCTCACAGTGCCAATCTCTAAGAGTAACAAAATGAGTCATTACTTGAATTTCCAGTCTAGTGACCGCATGTAGTGTAATAGGCCCTACACACTGGCCGATTTTCTGAAAGAGATGAACGATCTCGTTCATAAATGAACGAGAACTCGTTCATATCTTTCAGTGTGAAGACTCCAGCGAAGAACGATGCGCGGCCCCGCGCTCGTTCATCGCTGGTCTCCCGTCAGCCGAGCATGCAGGCCAATATGGACGATCTCGTCCATATTTGCCTGCACTTCAATGCAGCCGCGTGACGGGGGGAGTGAAGAAACTTCACTCCCCCCGTCACTGCCCCCCCGCCGCCGGGTCGCTCGTCGGCCGTTTTGGCCGTTGGGCACCTCGGCGGCACATCGTCAAATGTGTAGGGCCCCTTAGGCTCATTAGCCATATAGTAATGGTAGTGTTAGGCTTATTAGCCATATAGTTATGGTCACCTCAGCAGCCACATCATACTGCTTTTTATGAATTTTAGATGTATGTATTCTTTTAAATACTCCATAGAATTATATCACTTTATACTCATTATTGCTGCACACAAATAATGACTATCACTTGATTAGGTCAGTATTTTATTAAGTATGATTGTTAATGTGGTGCCATGGAATACGCAAGCTTGTATTCTTTACAAAATAAAGGATTGGACCCTAATATAAAGTAGGATCTCAAATTTTGAAATCGATGGGTCCCCGAGACATAAGTTATGAGCTCAACCTGGTCCAGTACTCGTAACTGTTAACAGCTTGCATAATACCCAATAAGTGTTGGATTTGGGGGGGCAGGCTTAAGCATGTAGGCCAAGTTTAGAGTGTATGTCTAGTCAGAATTGGGGGCTATACAGAGTTGTGTGTAAAATAGTCATGCTGCTGCTAACAGGTGTTTTAACAAGCATAAGCAGGAGTGAGGTGTGGTGACATACAATTCAGCCTATATGCATTTAGTTTTATGCACGTAGTGCATGTGTAATGGTGGCCGACTTACATCCAACTCTGAATTGCCCTCAATCTATGTACATAATTACATTCAGGGTTGAACGGTTAGAACTATGACCAATGTTTATAATGGTGAATTTCTGCAGATCAATGATTCAGTCAACATAATACATTTGACCCTATTGTCCCCAACTAACAGAATTGCCTGGGAGGCCACTGTTCAACAGCACTGATAAACCAGAAAACAAGATAAGGCAATTGAAACCACCTTCTGCTAAAGAGTTAATCTTATATATTGCCTGACCTTCCCATGAATTCCAATTAATGACCAACTGTATGTACCATTTCATTACAATCCTCATTAAGCTCCATTAATGAGCCCACTGGTAGGTTCACTTCCATGACTGATCAGTCCATGTTCCTCAAGCATCCTGTAAAGAGAGTCAAAATTAGAATTCTCTAGTATTTTTGTGATCGCTATACTAAAGTATTATACAAAAAACAAGTCACAAGTCATAATCAAGCCACACACACACACTGAAGATTTACCAGACCAGTATAAAAGATGCCAAAAAGATTAGTTTTATGGAGGTGGTAAAAGCATGTTCAGGGGTTTTACACACATTTCTGAAAGAACCTCGGAAGGGAGGAGATGTGGTTTTGGCCTATTCTCATCAATAGCTTAATTATTCTACAGTTTCGAGACCAATTGCAGTTTTAGGATAATCTATTAACACAAATACTGAAGACTTCAACTGAAATCAGCACAGACTACGGAGTTACCCCAGTGGTGCTCCATAAGGATTCACTCAAAACAGAGCAAAATGCTCCGAACAATACTAGCCACCTGAAACAGGAGGCATGAACTTATTTCCCTACAATAAAGTTTACTTTACACCTCAGTCATGCCTACATGACCTAACAGATCATCATCCCTCACAAATATGTTCCGACCATTTATTCATGTCTTTATTAACCCAGGCTGACGCTAAAATTGGGCCAAGAAGCGCTTGCCATATAAATTTTAAATAACTTCAAGCTGCTTGCACCAAAGAGACAATTCACATTTTCTGGTATCCCCACTAAGAAAACAAAACAAAAAACTCTGCATGGAGTTTAAGACCGATAAGTATTTTTAGCTTAGCAAGTTCAACAGCTGAAGATGCAGGAAGAGAAGTGCCCCGTCTTTTTTCCACTCAAATAAGGAACCCTTTAAAACTGGTAAAGTCTTTGTAGGGGGACTAGTTATTAATTTGTGAGTAATCCTCTGAAAACAGGTATTTCCTGATATGTACAGGGCACCACAGTAGGTTTCTATTGGGGCTGCTTTATTGCAGAATTTACCAAGCTCCAGAATGTAATAACGCTATTGTATGGGCTACTTTCCCACCATTTATCAGAAGGATCCCTAGGCAATGGCTGCCCCCACTTCCGTGGTCAGCAGATTGTGCAGTAGCAAGCTGGGGTCTCAAGAAGTAGTGAAGCCATTATTATAATAATGGCTTCATATGTACATAAACAAATGAGCAGAAGAAAATAGGATTTTAAATACCCACCGGTAAATCCTTTTCTATGAGTCCGTAGAGGATGTTGGGCACTCTCAAAAGACCATGGGGTATAGACGGGATCCGCAGGAGACATGGGCACTAAGACTTTCAAAGGGGCGTGACCTGGCTCCTCCCTCTATATCCCTCCCCAGACTTAGTTTGGAACTGTGCCCGGCTAGATGGACATTACGAGGAAAGGACTTAAACAAGGTGAGCCAACACCAGCTCACGCCATAAGCATGCCGTATAACAACATGGCAGATAACTGAACACATGTCAACGGACATGGACAAAACCTCAGCAACAAGCTGAAGAAAAAAAAAAAAAACACAACCTGTGTGTAACCAGAACTAAACTGCAGATACAGTACGCACTGGGACGGGCACCCAACATCCTCATAGAAAAAGGATTTACCGGTAGGTATTTAAAATCCTATTTTCTATTTCGTCCTAAAGGATGTTGGGCACTCTCAAAAGACCATGGGGTTTATACCAAAGCTCAATAGCGGGCGGGAGAGTGATGACTGCAGCACCGATTGACCAAATTTAAGGTCTTCATCGGCCAAGGTATCAAACTTGTAGAATTCAGCAAACGTGTTCGACCCCGACCAAGTAGCAGCTCGGCAAAGTTGCAATGCCGAGACACCCCGGGCAGCCACCCAGGATGAACCCACCTTCCTAGTGGAATGGGCCTTCACTGATTTCTGCAACGGCAAGCCTGCCGTTGAATGAGCCTGCTGAATAGTCTGACATATCCAGTGGGCAATGGTCTGCTTGGAAGCAGGAACCCCAATCTTATTGGGAGCATACAAAATAAACAAACTGTTTTCCTCAATGGAGCCGTCCTGGCTACATGAATCTTTAAAGCTATGACCACATCCAGAGACTTATTCTCAGCCAAAGCGCCAGTAGCCACTGGCACCACAATAGGTTGGTTGATATGAAAAGAGGAAACCACCTTTGGCAGAAATTGTTGCCGAGTTCGCAACTCTGCTCTATCTTCATGGAAAATTAAATAAGGGCTCATGTGAGACAAAGCCGCCAACTCAGACACCCGCCGTGCGGATGCCAATGCCAACAAAATGACAACTTTCCAAGTGAGGAATTTTAACTCCACTTTACGCAAAGGCTCAAACCAATGTGACTGAAGGAACGATAATACGACGTTAAGGTCCCAAGGTGCCACAGGGGGCACAAAAGGAGGTTGGATGTGCAACACCCGTTTCACAAAGGTCTGCACTTCAGGAAGTGAGGCCAATTGTTTCTGAAAGAAAATGGACAAGGCAGAAATCTGCACTTTAATGGAGCCTAATTTAAGGCCCGCATCCACTCCATTCTGTAGAAAATGGAGAAAAAGTCCAAGGTCAAATTTCTCCACTGGAGCTCTCTTGGACTCGCACCAGGAAATATATTTCCTCCAAATACGGTGATAGTGCTTTGACGTCACAGCCTTCCTGGCAAGAATAAGAGTAGGTATGACTTCACTGGGAATACCCTTCCGGCCTAAAATCTGGCGTTCAACCGCCATGCCGTCAAACGTAGCCGCTGTAAGTCTTGGTGGACGAACGGCCACTGCCGCAGCAGGTCCTCGCGAAGAGGAAGAGGCCAGGGATCGTCCACTAGTAACGTCTGAAGATACGGGTACCACGTTCTCCTTGGCCAATCTGGGGCTACAAGGAGCACTGGAATGGTTTGTTCTTTCTAGAAGTCTCAACACCTTTGGGATGAGAGGAAGCGGAGGGAAAATGTACACTGACGGAAACACCCAGGGTGTTGTCAGCACATCCACTGCCTCCGCCTGAGGGTCCGTGGACCTGGAACAATACATCAGAAGTTCTGTTGAGGCGAGACGCCATCATGTCTATATGGAGAACCCCCCATCGAACTGTTATCAGTGCAAAGAACTCCTGATGGAGGCTCCACTCTCCTGGATGTAGGTAGTGTCTGCTGAGGAAGTCTGCTTCCCAGTTGTCCACTCCCGGAATGAATATTGCCGACAGAGTGCTTGTATATTTTTCCGCCCAACGAAGAATTTTCGTGGCTTCTGCCATTGCTGCTCTGCTTCTCGTGCCGCCTTGGCGGTTGATGTAAGCCACTACCGTGACATTGTCCGATTGGATCAGAATCGGCAGGTTCCGAAGATGTTCCGCTTGTAGGAGGCCGTTGGAAATGGCTCAGTTACAGAACGTTTATGTGAAGATGCGTTTCCGGACTTGACCATCTTCCTTGGAAGCTAACCCCCAGTGACTGCACCCCAACCTCGGAGACTTGCATCCGTGGTTACCAGGATCCAGAACCGGCGTCCCGCAAGGAGGGGAGAGCTGTGGAGCCACCACAGAAGTGAGACTCTGGTGTTGGGAGATAGAATTATCCTCCGGTGCTTATGAAGGTGGGATCCGGACCATTTGTCCAACAGGTCCCACTGGAACACTCTGGCATGGAACCTCCCAAAATGGAGGGCCTCGTATGCCGCCACCATTTCCCCCCAGCAATTGAATGCATTGATGAATGGAGACTGTTTTCGGTTTTAGCAAGAGTTTTACCAGACTCTGAATTTCCGAGCTCTCTCCATAGGGAGGAACACTCTGTTGGACCGTGTCCAGTATCATGCCCAAAAACGCCAACCGGGTTGTCGGGATTAACTGCGATTTTGGCAAGTTCAGGAGCCAGCCGTGCTGTTGTAGAATTGACAGGGATAGTGCAATGTCCTGCAACAATTTGTCCTTGGACGATCTCCTGATAAAGGCGAGGTCCAAGTACGGGATAATTGTAACCCCTTGCTTGCACAGGAGAACCATCATTTCCACCATTACTTTGGTGAAAATCCTTGGAGCCATGGATAGACCAAACGGCAACGTCTGAAACTGGTAGTGCGTATCCTGGATAGCAAACCTCAGGAAACTTTGATGAGGATAAATGGGGACATGAAGGTAGGCGTCCTTAATGTCCAATGAGACCATGAATTCTCCCTCCTCCAGACTGGAGATCACCACTCTGAGAGACTCCATCTTGAATTTGAATTTCACCAGGAAGAAATTGAGAGATTTCAGGTTGAGGATTGGTCTTACCGAGCCATTCGGCTTCGGCACCACAAACAGGCTTGAATAAAACCCCTGCTGTGCCAGGGGTACCGGGAACACAACCTGATTTTGACACAAGTTTTGTACTGCACTGCAGACCAGAGCCCTGTCCGGAAGCGAAGCTGGTAAGGCTGATCTGAAAAAACAGTGAGGGGGAACGTCTTGAAACTCCAGTTTGTACCCTTAGGACACAATACTCAATACCCAAGGGTCTAGACCCGAGCGAACCCAGACCTGACTGAAAAGCTTTAGGCGTGCCCCCACCGGTGCGGGCCCTGTAAGGGAGACCTGGCGTCATGCAGAGGATTTGGCAGAAGCCGGGGAGGACTTCTGCTCTTGGGAACCCGAGGATGCGGGTACCCTCTTGCCTCTTCCTCTTCTATACTTGTTGGGCCGAAAGGACTGAATTTGATAATGTGGTGGTTTCTTCTGTTGCGTAGGAACAGACGGTAAAAAGGTAGATTTACCCGCGGTAGCTGCGCATACTAAATCAGAAAGACAGTCACCAAAAAGTTCACCTCCCTTAAAAGGAAGAGACTCCATATTTCTCTTGGAATCAGCATTCCACTGGTGAGTCCAGAGCGCTCGCCTAGCCGCAACGGACATAGCATTCGCCTTAGCACCTAGCAGGCCAGCATCCCTTGCAGCCTCTTTCAAGTATGCAGCTGCATCTCTGATATAACCAAGCGTTACCTGGATGTTATCTCTATCCAGAGTATCCCAATCAGAAGACAAAGTGTCTGCCCACTTTTCAATAGCACTACTGACCCACGCAGACATAAGAGGCCTGAGCAGCATCCCTGTAGTAGTGAAAATAACCTTTAGGGTAGCCTCCTGCTTACGGTCCGCCGGCTCCTTAAGGGCCGTCGATTGGGCTGCAGGGAGGGCTACCTGTTTTGACAAACGCGCCAGGGCTTTGACTACTGTGGGGGGGGGGGGGGGGGGGGGGTATTTTCCCACATATTCCTATCAGACTCGGGAAAGGGGTATGCCACCCTGATCCTTTTAGGAATCAAGACTTTTTATCAGGGCTGTTCCTAATGCTATCAAAGAGCGTTCAGTTCGAAACAAGGAGGAAAGGTAACCGAGCACTTCTTTTCCTTGTAAATAAGGGCCCTGGTTTCAGGTGTAATAGGGTCCTCATTAATATTCAAGATATCTTTGACAGCAACAATCATATACTGAATACTCAGCCAATTTAGGGTCCAACCTAGAAACAGCATAATCGACATCGGCCTCAGAGTCCGTGTCGGTACCCGTGTCAACTAACTGGTCAAAACTACACTTGTGCGACCCCGCAGGGTCTTGCATTTGTAATAAAGCGTCCTCCACTGATCTTTTCCACACCTGGGATTGAGATTCAGACTGATCAAATTTTTGATTTAATGACGTGACACTAGCATGCAAGGCATTCAATGTAGTTAACCAATCTGCAGTCGGCGGTGCCGACAGGGCCACCCCCCAAAACAGTCGTGTCCCTGATAAATTATCCCCCGAAGAAGGATAATCTGCCTCCGACATGTCGACTACCCAGAGACAGCACACACACCAAGCCTGTGAGGGAACACAAAGGGAAATAGCCAGCTCACACCCCAGCGCCAAATAAGCAGGTCTGACCACACTAATAAATGTCCCAGAGCTGCTGCGCTTTACTTATAATAAATAAATATGCCCTCCCCCCCTTCTGTTTTGAGCCCCCTGGTACTTGCTGCGGGTGAGGAAGGACCAGCGACTTCACTGAGGAAAATGGCGCCAGTGAGCAGCGAGGAAGAAGCCCCGCCCCCAACATGGTGCGCTTCGTCTCGCTTCATTTTATATATTTATCCTGGCGGGGGTATTGCGGACAGTGCCTGGGCACTGAATATAATTGCCGGCCAGTTTATAGAGGTAACAAGCTCCCGAGGGCTCCCCAGAAGAAGAAGATGTCTTTTCCTCAATAATCACCTGTCTTCTGGCTGAAGAGGGGGGACGGCAAGCTGTGGGAGGGAGCATCCAGAGAGCCCGGCGTTCATCTCTCCTCAGGAGCTGAAGGCATCCTGTCAGCAGCAGCAGAGCCCTGAAACTCATAAGAAGTGGGTCTAGACTGCTCTCCCCTCTTTCCCACGAAGCAGGGAGTCTGTAGCCAGCAGATCTCCCCAAAATAAAAAACCTAACAGTAAGTCTTTTCAGAGAAACTCTAAGAGCTCCCCGAGTACCCTGTGTCTCGTCCGGGCACATTTCTAAAACAGTCTGGGGAGGGATATAGAGGGAGGAGCCAGGTCACGCCCCTTTGAAAGTCTTTAAGTGCCCATGTCTCCTGCGGATCCAGTCTATACCCCATGGTCTTTTGAGTGCCCAACATAATCTAGGACGAAATAGAAAACAGTAATGTATAGTAGAAGACCATGTAGGACAAATACATAGTATACAAACATTTATGCATCAGCGGACACAACACTAAAATAAGCATCAGGGTGGCAGAAAGGGTTCGTAGCTGTCAGGGAATAGAATATAGTCTAAGTAAGAAGGAAAGGCACATAAGGGGAGAGGGCCCTGCTTGTGAGAGCTTATATTCTGAAGTGGAGGGGCAGACTGACAAAGGTTACACATATGGGGTAGACTGAGCGTGGAACAGGGTTAAGAGGAGAAATTGCTGGTTTTGATCAAGTTGGTTTTGAGAGCCCATCTGAAGTTCTGAAGAGAGTCTTATGGGGAGAGGTACAGAGAACAAGAAACAAGGGGGAGCAGCGCACACACAATATTGGAGGAAGAAGTGGGATGAAGTAATCAGTGAGCAACAGAGGCAGCATGCATTTGTGGAATGAGGGGGTGGGCGGGAGTGTAAAAGGGAAACAAAGGTCAGATGTAAAATTGGAGTGGAGTGGAATAGGTGAGGGCTTTATAAGCAAGAAGCTTGAATTGGATTCTGAAGGGGAAGGAGAGGCAGTGTAGGGCTTGTAAGAGAGGGGAGGTGGACGTAGTACGTCTAGAGAGGAAGATGAGCCAGGCAGCAACACTGAAGATAGACGAATGTTGGTTGCCAGATAGGAGATTACAGTAGTCCAATCTGGAGATGACTAGTGGGCAAATGAGGGTCTTTCTACCACCCAGTGGGGGAGATGTACTAAGCCTGAAAAGTGATAAATATCACTCTGATAAAGCACCAGCCAATCGGCTCCTAACTGCCATGTTACAGGCTGTGTTTGAAAAATGACAGTTAGGAGCCGATTGGCTGGTGCTTTATCACAGTGATATTTATCACTTTTCAGGCTTAGTACATCTGGCCCAGTGTGAGAAAAGGGCCTGATCCATGTACCTACTGAGATTAAAACGGTAGGATTGTGTGAAGTACTGAATGTGTGGTTTGAACTTAGATTTGAGCATCAGCATAGAGATGATATTGGAAGTCAGAAGAGCCAATGAGCTCACCTAAAAAGAGGACAAAGAGAAAAGGAGGTGGTCCAAGATTAGAACCTTGGTGGAAAGCTACCGTTAGTGGAAGTGGTGATGGGGGTAAACTGGATAGGAGCAGAAGTAGTAAGCGAGACTGGCTGCAGCATATAGACTGATGCTGTGAGAGGAAGTCCAGAGAGGAAAGAAAAAGAAAAATAAGTTGTAGTCCTGGCTGTTAAGAAACTCACTGGTGACCCATAGTCAGTGTCCAATTAAATACTATAAAATATATACATTTTATTGTAATATGGAATATCAAGGAGTGGTGTACAACACATACTCATTATCTATAGATAGTAAGTATACACACCGGAGGTAGATGGACATGAGTGGATATTTTCTTCGCATTCTAAAGCAAGTATACATTTCCAGATGCTAGTGCTACATTGCGGCAGCATGCTACTTTTAAGAGAGACAAAAGCAGCACGGGATCAGTACGAAATCCCGACGGACAGAATCCCGACCGGCACAATCTCGACAGGGGGGGCAAGCACAACACAGCCCCTTGCAGGCTCTCCACGCTGCAGGCACGGTGCCCCTCTACGCTCGGCACATTAATTTATTCTCCCTCTATGGGTGTCGTGGACACCCACAGAGGGAGAATATGTCGGGATTGTGGAGTCTGTATTCCGACCGCCGGGATTCCGTCCGGCAGGATCTTGACTCCATCCCATAAGCACAAACCCCACTTTCCAACTTCTACCACCTCCAAAAGGCTGTAGGGGAGGAGAAGAGTTCTTCTACCTATTCGTTCAATAATAACATATGCACAGGACTGGTCCGAGGACATGTACACTGCAAGAAGGCTTAGTCTTATTAACAAGTCTAGATTGTTGGTACTCACAAAGAACAAGCTTTCTACAGCGCCACATTTTATGGTGCATAAGGGAAGGATTGTAAGATTTCTATAGCACCCATCTGTGTGTCAAACTCTTGAGACACGGACAACCACCATCTGTGAAGCAAGAAAATATATGTCAGCTCAGCAGAAAACATTTAGACCATGGAAGGAAAAAAATAAAAAGTAAAAATAAAAAGTGAGGAGCTTAAAATGGGTGTTTGAGTTTAAATAACTGAGCAGATCTTTTTTATATTCTAAACGGTAGCAGATTTAAAGTCTATTGGCATTAAAGGCAACTTGGAAACCTTTTTAAGTCAACTAGCATTAAAGTAGGAATGGTTACAGTTCGCTATTTTACATAATGGCTTTTAAAGCTTTTTGATAACGTTTGTGGATAATGGTCAATCTGCTATCAGTTTACATGGAGATTAATCTTTATATTCACAGCCTGTAACAGTTTATCCAGGCAGCAGCAATCGTGGTCAGTCAGAAGGACCAATAAACACACACTATGCTGCTGCCTGGTTAGAATGCAACTGACATTACATTTGACGTGCGGAGAGCAGTATTAGGGAATTCTGTTACCTGGTTTGCGGTGCATGATTTACACATCCTGAGTGTCTCGCAGGATTTCGCTTTTCTTTATTAAGGTTAAGGAACCTTGGCATTTGTACGATGTCCACAGCCCATGGGAACTCTCCAGTCTTTATTCCGTTAAGACTACAAATAACAAGTTTATTTTGTCTTTTGTCTTTTTATTTGTGAAGGTGAACCAGGCTACCACCAAACATCAACCTTGCCATAGGAATTAACACTCCCAGGAAGGTTAGAACGGTCGTCTTATGTAATGGGAACAAAAAACAAACATTCTGTATGACAAAACTTTTTTTTTTTTTTTTTTTTTAAAGGAAACTGCCCTACGTTGAGGAAAGTCTACATTGTAGCTGTCCACCAGCATGTTCAGTAGACCAGAGTTTAGAAGTACAATAATTGATTTGATAAAGTTGGCAAGTAGTATTTACCTAGGATAATATTCAAGAAACAAAACATCAGTGATGACTGATCACAAATGTCACAGTAATGGACTAACATTCAATAAAGACCAAAAAACAGGGCTATGGGGCATTTTAAACAGGACAGACACAATCTTCTAGTGAAATTGTGCCATTTACCATTAAGAAGCGTTACCATGTGGGTATAGCTTTCAAAACATTTTTATACTTCTTTAAGCAGGTTCTTCATCAGCACACAGCATGTGATGGCTTACCTACAGGTACAAGGATGGTAAATAACGTAAAGCTTAACGTCACTGTGTTTCATGTTTTTTTCTTCCTTTCTAACCTCTTCCTGTATATAAACCAATGGTTACATATGATTTGTTAGAGTACTTCCAACAAGAACCTAGTTGATCAGATTATCCATCTTTGGTGGGTTAGCACATGTAGTCCTCTGTCCACATCTGGTCCCCTATGTAGGCTAGGTGTAAATAGATAAGTGAGGCAATGCTTCTGGAGTTAAGTGCCTAACCAGCAGGGAGAAAGAATACCTATAGCACGCACTTAAAAATATGAATAAAGACTCCATGAAAGTTGAGCCTTTGAGATATTCAAGCCGTGACTTATGGTATCTTTATGCCATGAGGAATTCTTCCAGATAAAGGACAGCAGCAACCAGCCAAACGTGAAGTTTTCCAAAACAGAATTATACAAAGGACTAAATGTACTTTTTAGCACATATTGAGTGGTTTCTCTAACAGATTGTTTTATTTGGGGGGGGGGGGGGGGGGGGGGGGGGGTGTACACAAATCACTAGCTCTGTAGGATTTGGAGGTCATAAACTAAAAATTGAGCAGGACCATACTTCTGTAAAATAAGATTCTGCAGTGACCAGAATTGCTGGAAACACAAGGAGGGACAGACAGAACACCACCACCCCTTCAACAACCCATGGCAGAATTATATTAAGATGAAATAGATGTAATGCCCTTTTAAAGCTCCACCAGTATTTAGGTCTGTTTTTTTATTTATTTTTTTAACTACACATTCTAGATATATACTGCAGTTAAGGAATTTTTGTTTTTTTACATAACCAACCCCTCAGAACGATTATGTTGCATCAGACCCCATCTATTACATAGGGAGTTCAGTCTGCTTATAGTGCACAGGCTCAAAGTTTCTCCTGATGTTTGAAAGTAAACTGAACAGATCTATATTTCAGTAAATAAAGTTGAAATAAAAAAAAAACCACATGGCTTTGCCCCTCTCTATACATGTTGGGGCCATAATACACTGCTTATCTTTTTTAATGCAATTATTTTAACACCCTATTTGAGAACAAGAGAATTAAGACAACATTAACAAAAGTTTTGTCCATAAGGTTTAATAACATAAAGCGTTTTTTAATTACAAAGTCAAATGCTTGGGTTTTTAAACACCATACAACATTACAGCTAATTACTCTATTTAAACTAGCTCAAATAAAATAAAAAAAAAAAATGGAATATTGAAATGCAGCTTAGTTCAGGATTGTGACTCTACAGCTAACATTAAACGTTTTTGTTAGAAACTCATTTTTAAACAAAAATCACTCAATACTATTTTAACTTTGTTTTGTTTTACATGAAAAATCATGGTTTTAAGTTTTGTTTTTCAATAACAGTAAAAATAATAAAAATAAAAATGGGTCTAAATATCAGAACATTTTGTTTTCTCCAATTTTAAAAACGGTCTTAAGAGGAGGAGCTGAAGTTAGATTTAGAGAGTATGGGGAGGGGGAAAAGGAGTCACAAAGCACAGAAAATTTACTTGTGTTGTGGTTTAAGGAACGGGAAGTCCTGGGACACAAGATATCAGTAATAATGGTTTGGATGGGTAGCAGTCCTAGAAGCGCCTGTAGGGGTGTTCTCTGTAGGCGTTTCCTTTTGCTGCATGAGAAGATGGAACTTTCAAGGACGGACGGGATCCATTCCAGTTGTCTTGCCCTACAATAAGTACACATGGCGTAAGTCTTAGGATCTCAAAGTATGAACTGCATAGAGGCAAAAAATAGGATTTTGGTACTTACCAGGTAAATCCTTTTCTTTGAATCCATAGGGGGCACTGGAGTAACAAGGCACTGAATATTAAAAATTAGAACTCTCCTCCCCTCCATATCCCAGAGTACCTCAGTGTTTTTTACTGAGCCGAACAGGAGCGATAGAGGTTGACAATGGAGAATTACATAGAACAGAACGGACAACAATAAAGTTGACACATAACGTGACTGACAACTAAACAGTTGGCACAATAACCGATAGAACTTGAACCAGTCGGTGAGAATGTGTTACCATACGATTCCCTGAACTTACCGCAAAATAGGTAAAACTGCTCTGGGTGGGCGTCCAGTGCCCCTTATGGATTCAAAGAAAAGGATTTACCTGGCAAGTGCCAAAATCCTATTTTCTTTTTCATCCACTAGGGGTCACTGGAGTACTCTTGGGACGTACCAAAGCTTCCCCGGTGGGCGGGAGAGCTGTTTGGCACCTGTAACACTAGGCGGCCAAAGCTAGATGCTGATGCCGCAAACGTATCAAACTTGTAAAAGCGCAAACGTGTGCACTGAAGACCATGTAGCCGCACGGCAAAGCTGCGTCGTAGAAGCTCCACGACCAGCTGCCCATGAAGTTCCCACAGAACGTGTGGAATGAGCTGTTACTGATGTAGGCGGCTGTAACCTAGCATTAAGGTAAGCCTGACGTATGGTCCGTTTTATCCATCTGGATAAGGTCTGCTTAGACGCTGGCCAACCCATCTTGGCAGCATCATAGAGAACAAACAACGTATCCATCTTACAACTGTAGACGTCCAGGATACATAAACGCGTAATGCGCGTACCACATCCAAGGTTCCAGAATTTCCTGTCAACACAGGAACTACTATTGGTTGATTGATGTGAAAGGATGACACTACCTTTGGTAGGAAAGCGGGATTCGTCCGAAGTTCCACTCTGTCATCATGAAACCCCAAATACGGTGGCTTGCATGACAAGGCACCCAAATCGGAAACACGCCTTGCCGAAGCCAAGGCTAGTAGGAAAATTGTTTTCCAAGTGAGAAACTTAATATCCACTTGGTGTAAGGGTCATGGCGCTGTAGGTGGAATGAATGGAGGCTGTACTCTGAGGACACCTTGCAGAAAAGTGTGTACAGACGGCAATAGAGCCAATCGTCTTTGAAAGTAAATTGACAAAGCAGATACCTGCACCTTTAGTGTAGATAAACGCAGTCCTCCATCTAACCCAGTCTGTAGAAACAACAAAAGACGGGATAACTTGAAAGATGTCAGAAACTTCCGATCCTCACACCGACCTATATAGGCACGCCAAATTCTGTAATAATGAGCTGCCGTAACTGGCTTCCTAGCACGTAACATGGTTGGTATAACAGATTCTGGAATGCCCTCTCTCCTTAAGAGGGCGGTCTCAACAGCCACCCCGTCAAACGCAGCCGCGCTCAATCAGGGTAAAGGAATGGACCCTTTTGTAACACGTCCGGACGAAGTGGGAGCGGACAAGGCTAGTCTGCGAGTAGTCCTCGGAGATCCGAGAACCAAGCTCTCCGAGGCCAATGAGGCGTCACTAGTATGACTGTGACGGACTCTCTTTTGACCCGTTTTAGCAACAGAGGGAGCAGCGGAAACAGGTACACGAGGCTGTACGGCCACGCGACGGTGAGAGCATCCACCGCCACTGCCTTTGGATCTCTCGTTCTGGACACATACTGGAGTGTTTGGTGATTGTGGCGAGACGCCATCAGGTCCACCTGAGGGTAACCCCAGCTGTGAACCAACATGTGAAACACCTCTGGATTTAATGCCCATTCTCCTGGATGAAAATCCCGACGGCTGAGATAATCCGCCTCCCAGTTGTCCACTCCCGGAATGAACACTGTCGACAATATCACCTGGTGATATTCTGCCCAATTGAGGATTCGAGCTACTTCCCGCATTGCCATGCGGCTTCTTGTTCCTCCTTGTTTGTTGATGTATGCGACTGCCGTTGCATTGTCTGACTGCACCTGGACAGTCAGAGACCGAAGCATGTGTACTGCTTGTCGTAGCGCATTGTAAATTGCGCTGAGTTCCAGGACATTTATAGACAGCAATCTTTCGTGATCCGCTCAGAGACCCTGGAGTTGACAATTTTGAACTACAGCTCCCCAACCTCTGAGACTCGCGTCCGTCGTTAGAATTATCCAATTCCAGGCGCCGAACAGTTTCCCTGCGGTCAGATTGTGTACATTGAGCCACCAGAGTAGAGATACCCTGGCCCGTGGCGACAACCTCTCTGTGGTGAATCTGCAGATGCGAGCCCGACCACATCCAGTTGAAAAGGATGTGAGTGAAGTCTCCCGAACTGAAGCGCTTTGAAAGGCGCCACCATTGTGCCTAAGAGGCGAATGCACAAATGTACTGAGACTGTGCGTGGCCTGAGCACCAATTAAACCAGATGACGAATGATCTGTACTTTGTTCTGGTAGGTAAATTCTTTGATTTACCGTATCGAGAATCATACCTAGGAATTGCAGTCGTTGAGACGGAATCAGATGTGATTTCTTGTGAAGTTGACAACCCAACCGTGCTGAACTAGGACATCGTACGTTAGCAACGCATGTTGGAGGAGCATCTGTTGAGACGGAGCTTTGATGAGCAGATCGTCCAAGTACGGAACTATTATCACTCCCAGGGATCTGAGATGAGCTATCATCACAGACATCACTTTGGTGAATACCCGAGGCGCTGACGAGAGGCCAAACTGTAGAGCCTGAAACTGGTAATGGTTCTGCCGGATTGCAAACCGCAAGAACCTCTGATGAGGTGGCCAAATCGGAATGTGTAAATACGCATCTTTGAGATCCAGCGCAATCATGAATTCCTGTGGCTCTAAACCTGCAATTACCGACCGCAGAGATTCCATCTTGAATCTGTAGTAAGTGACGTACTGATTGAGGCCCTTTAAGTTCAATATTGGCCTGACCGAGCCATCCGGCTTTGGTACCACAAACAGACTGGAATAATAACCCTGCCCCTGTTGGTGTACAGGGACCGGAATCAAAACTGCTGACTTAAGCAGAGACTGAATGGCAAGTTGCAGAACCGCCCGTTTGTCGTCCGACACAGGCAGTCGACCTTTGAGCACTAAATTGCGGAACCACCCATCTGTGGACGTCTGGAACCACGCCAAATGGAACGTCTGAAGGCGTGCTACCACAACTGGAGATCCAAGATGGGCTGGGAGTCCGTCATGCCACTGGCTTGTCGGTGATCTTAGCGTCTTGACGACTGGCGTTGGTTTGTTGGAAACCACGCCCTCGACCTCGTCTACCGGCCGTGGCTGGTCCCCTACCACGGCCTCGAAAGGGCTGAGGCCGAAAGGATTTGAACGCCGGGCCCGAGTATTTCCGCCTAGGCGCCGTTGGAGGCAATGGTAAGAAAACAGAGTTACCACCAGTGGCCTCAGCAATCCATTTGTCCAATTCAGGACCAAACAACTTCTCGCCACCGTAAGGTAACGCCTCTATACCTCTTTTGACCTCCGCCTCCGCTTGCCAAGAGCGCAGCCAGAGTGCTCGTCGTGCTGCAACTAGCGACGATGAAAGGCGAGAAGTGAGCTGACAGACGTCAGTAGAAGCTGTACATAGATAATCAGCAGCTTCCCAGATTTGATCAGCGAGAAGTATAAGGTGATCGTCCTGTAGGGCAGACTTGAGCTC
The DNA here is from genome assembly GCF_028390025.1 of Pseudophryne corroboree. NCBI lineage: Eukaryota > Metazoa > Chordata > Amphibia > Anura > Myobatrachidae > Pseudophryne > Pseudophryne corroboree. The sequence continues at coordinate 538,811,963 of NC_086445.1, forward strand.
TGTTATCCATACCATGAGCGCCTTAGTTACCCAAATGCCAACCAACCCAGGTCTAAGCAACACTCCTGCTGCTATATACATGGATTTTAGCATAGCTTCAATTTTACGGTCTGAAGGGTCTTTAAGCGTAGTAGCCGTTGGTACTGGTATGGTTAATTTCTTTGTAAGTTTAGACACAGACGAATCCACCAATGGCGGATTCTCCCATGTAGCTGCCAGACTCCGGAAACGGGTAACTAGACTTAAATCTAAACCGTTTATGCGGATTCTTTCGTGTTTCCAGTAACATCTTATTAAGAGATTCCGAAACCGGAAAACACATCGGAGTCCTCTGTCGTTTAGCAAAGACGACGTCATCATTTGTCAGAGGCTCCTCAGATTCTGTAAACCTCAGAGACTGACGCACCGCTCTGATGAGATCATCAATGCCTGGGCTGTCAAAATCTTCACTATCGGACTGCTGGTCTACTTCACCCTCCTCACCGTCATCTTGCGCAGTGAGGTCTGGCATAGAATCATCAGACTGTAACATAGCAGAAACTGGTAAATCATAAGACAAAGTAAATTTATCCCTACTACCCAAAATGGACTTAGACTGTTGGCAAGGCTGAGACTCCTGTCGAGCGGCGGCCAATTCTGATTGCAATCCAGCCATGACATCTGCTAGCATAGCCCATGGAGGGTCCGGGGATGAAACCGGCTTAGACAGCGGAGCAGAGATTGTATTCGTAGCGGAATCCACAAAACATACTGCGCATGTGGTAGAACAATCCGGTAACACACTGTCACAGACATGGCAGTGCTTTTTTGGTTTTGCCGGTGCCTTACTCATTATGCAGACAGACAATACAACATACAAAAGACAGACAACCTGCACGACTCAGTAAATAGTACTAAGAGATATATATATATATATATATATATATATATATATAAGATAAACGACTGCTCCGGCACTCCACATAGTCCAATGCTGGACTAATCTTGCTCTGGTGCCATCCACGACCGGGAGCCGGTGACATGCAGGGAAAGAATTGAGGCGGCACTCAGAGACTTGAAACAGCATTCATATATTTGTGCAAAAGGTGCAAAGCGTATCAACGTTTCGGGGACCTATTCCCCTTCTTCAGGATAACACAAGTGGCAAACAAAGGTGTTTAAATAGACAGTACAAACACTTACCCCCTGTCCCCATCCAATCTGCAGCTGCAGCGTGTCCGTCCGGCCGCCCTAACGTGACTTCCGCCCGGCTGTTCGCGTCACCGCGGGACCGGAAGTGATGTATCGCATGCAGGGCGCGTTACCATGGTGACTGCTCTGTCTGAGTATCATCTCACGGCCGCTTCACTTGCACTGCCCTTCACCTAATACTCGATCCCGCGAGATCTCGGGTCCTGGCTGGAGAGATAGCTGGCGTTACCATAGACTCGCTGTCAGCTGTGAAACAGTAAAAACAAAAGTGAACAAACAAATAGCAACAAGTGACATGTTAAGATGACATAAAGCAGTCAATATTGTGACAAAACGACAATTTTAAAAAAGCAATTTTTTGTGTACTAGTGCAAACTCAATAGAGCATGTATTTAAAAACATCTGAAAGTGAGAAGCAGAGCAAAAAGCACCAATAGGTATCCATGTCATAAAAACACACCGACAGCCTATTAAAAGAAATTCTAAAACGGGCACCTTGTATATATAGCAGCTTGAGTTTCATAATGCTGTGTTATGTTAGAAAAATACACTATGAGTGCCCCAGGCACGGAGTCCCCAAGGGCTGACTAATCTTGCATCTAGAGTCAACTGACTAAGGCCCAATCGGGTTCACAAAAAATTGATTAATCCCAAATTGTCATTAAGCCCCCCTGGTTTCAAAGTGTTGAGCCTGTATATCCACATGGACTCCAACTGTAATAGTCTTCGTCCACGATCTCCACCCCGTATTGACTCGGGGACGTGGTCTATGATACGATGTTTAAAAGTGGCCATCGAGTGTCTGAATGTCACGAAATGTTTGGCCACGGGCTGTTCACCACTGCCCGAAGCCAACGCATTCCTAATGGCAAGTCTGTGTTGAGCCATTCTGATTTTAAATTGGCATTCTGTTTTGCCAACGTAATATCGCCCACATGGGCAAATGATGGCATAAATGACAAACTTCGTGCTACATGTGAGAGGCCATTTGATTTTAAACAACTTTCCTGTAGTCCAAAAAGTACAGATGGACTATTCCCAACACAGGGTGTACCCGTGGTTGGGTAATGTGTCCAATGCTCAGGGGAGACCTAGACCTTTTCGGGGTCACCGTGAAAGGAGGTGGCTAGGTACGAGTACCACTTCTGCCAGTGACTCTGATGATACACACAGTGCGGTGGCAACAAACTTCAAGCGTAATACCCCTTTAGGGGTCAGGACCCGCGCTATCATCGCGGGTCAAGAAAGAAACGGCAGCTCACCAGACGAGGGAGACAAAACCAAAGGCAAAAACAAAGCAAAGCCTCCAAAACCGAAGAAGCGCTAATTTTTAATTTGTCCAGCACACCATTATCATCAGCTGAAAGACGTGTGCTTAACAAAGGGCTGTCGTTCATTCCCACCAATTATGGTGACGAGTTCAAAAACAAGATCAGTACGTTCAAATTGCACCGCACTTTAAAAATCAAAGAGCACTTTGGAAAACAACCAGCATTGCCATCTAAGGATCCATTACCTCCAAGAGTCCAGAAATTGGGCCCAAAATCACGGTTCGATCCAGTCTCCACCAATGCTTCCCTGAAAACCTTCAATAGAATGCTTGAAAGTTCAGATGTTGACCGCAAAAAACGTCAATTTCATAATTTGCAGCATGACGAGCGGGCAGCTCTAAAAGCATTGAGCAACAGGAAGGACATCATAATTCGTGGTGCCGATAAAGGCGGATCCATAGTCGTGCAGAATACCACAGACTATACAACCGAGTGTCTGAGACTTCTTGCTGACAGTGAAACATACTGTTGTTTGGAAAAGGATCCCTCTGCAGACTATAATGTTGAATTAACATCATTGTTGGAAAATGCTAAATCGCAAGATTTAATTTCAACAGACATTTTTCAGAGATTGGTACCTGACAAACCAGTGGTCCCCATTTTTTACACCATACCCAAGGTCCACAAGGACGCACAGAGACCCCCGGGCAGACCGATCATATCTGCCCGTGGGTCTCTGTGTGAGCCGGTGGCCATTTTTCTGGACACTTATTTACAACCCTGTATTCAAGGTATTTGCACTTATTTAAAAGACTCTAGCACTTTATTACAGACACTCAGCACTTTTGATGATATTCCCACCGATGTGTCGCTGGCCTCGGTAGATGTCACCAGCCTATACACCTGCATTCCTCACCAGCAGGGGTTGCAGGCTGTGCGACATCTCATAGTAGGAAATGCACGGTACACTGGGCCAGACATTGAGTTTTTCCTTGAATTGTTATGTTTCACGTTGACACATAATTTCTTTATTTTTGACGGTAAATTTTACAGGCAGCGAACGGGGTGTGCTATGGGGTCTTCTGTGGCACCCTCGTTCGCAAATGCCTTCATGTGGGAAACTGAACGAGAGTTATTTTTAGTCAACAGAAACATTTCCGATAGATTGTTTGTGTATTTTAGATACATAGATGATGTGCTGATCTTTTGGAGGGGTGATATACAGGACTTAGGCTCATTGATTGATTCACACAATCAATCTGATAATCCGGCCAAACTTACCATGACCAGCAGTCCAGTTGAAATCTGCTTTCTTGACATCCTAATCAAAATCCAGGAGAACAAAATCCTGACATGCCTTTATAGAAAGCCAACTGATCGCAACACGCTTTTGCGTTTTGATAGCTTTCACCCCCGTTCCACCGTCAGGGGTCTTCCATACTCTCAGTTCCTAAGGGTGTGTAGGGCCAACAACAGTGAGTCCACCAAGATGGATCAGCTGAGAGAAATGGAGGACAGATTCCTGACCAGAGGTTACCCTCGGGCATTAATACGATCGGCCCGCCTAAAGGCTGAGGCCACTCAGAGGGATGCCTCAAAGAAAAGTAAACACACCAAAGACATGTCTAAAATCATCCCGTGGGTGTGTGAATATGATGTAACCAGTAAGGAAAAGCAACGTCATTTAAGACAATTGTGGCCCATAGTAGCATCTGATCCAGAACTAAAGATGCTACATGATAAACGCATCATGCCCAGTTACAAAAAAAGGAAGAAGTATTAGGGACATATTAGTAAAAACTGACATGACAAAAATGCGATCTAATCCCACACATTTTCTTACCAGACGCAATGGTTGCTTTAAGTGTACCGGATGCACCACTTGTTCCCATATGTCAATAGGGACCACTATAGCCCACCCATTTACAGGAAAGTTGTTTAAAATCAAATGGCCTCTCACATGTAGCACGAAGTTTGTCATTTATGCCATCATTTGCCCATGTGGGCGATATTACGTTGGCAAAACAGAATGCCAATTTAAAATCAGAATGGCTCAACACAGACTTGCCATTAGGAATGCGTTGGCTTCGGGCAGTGGTGAACAGCCCGTGGCCAAACATTTCGTGACATTCAGACACTCGATGGCCACTTTTAAACATCGTATCATAGACCACGTCCCCGAGTCAATACGGGGTGGAGATCGTGGACGAAGACTATTACAGTTGGAGTCCATGTGGATATACAGGCTCAACACTTTGAAACCAGGGGGGCTTAATGACAATTTGGGATTAATCAATTTTTTGTGAACCCGATTGGGCCTTAGTCAGTTGACTCTAGATGCAAGATTAGTCAGCCCTTGGGGACTCCGTGCCTGGGGCACTCATAGTGTATTTTTCTAACATAACACAGCATTATGAAACTCAAGCTGCTATATATACAAGGTGCCCGTTTTAGAATTTCTTTTAATAGGCTGTCGGTGTGTTTTTATGACATGGATACCTATTGGTGCTTTTTGCTCTGCTTCTCACTTTCAGATGTTTTTAAATACATGCTCTATTGAGTTTGCACTAGTACACAAAAAATTGCTTTTTTAAAATTGTCGTTTTGTCACAATATTGACTGCTTTATGTCATCTTAACATGTCACTTGTTGCTATTTGTTTGTTCACTTTTGTTTTTACTGTTTCACAGCTGACAGCGAGTCTATGGTAACGCCAGCTATCTCTCCAGCCAGGACCCGAGATCTCGCGGGATCGAGTATTAGGTGAAGGGCAGTGCAAGTGAAGCGGCCGTGAGATGATACTCAGACAGAGCAGTCACCATGGTAACGCGCCCTGCATGCGATACATCACTTCCGGTCCCGCGGTGACGCGAACAGCCGGGCGGAAGTCACGTTAGGGCGGCCGGACGGACACGCTGCAGCTGCAGATTGGATGGGGACAGGGGGTAAGTGTTTGTACTGTCTATTTAAACACCTTTGTTTGCCACTTGTGTTATCCTGAAGGGGAATAGGTCCCCGAAACGTTGATACGCTTTGCACCTTTTGCACAAATATATGAATGCTGTTTCAAGTCTCTGAGTGCCGCCTCAATTCTTTCTATCTATATATATATATATATATATATATATATATATATATATATATATATATATATATATATCTCTATCCAGTACTATATGAAACTGATCCCAAATTCTATATGAAACTGATCCCAAATTCCCACCTACACCCCTGCGCCTCCGGTGGAGTAGAGATGTAGTACAGGAACGTTCTGGAATCACAAACTGGAAGGCAGGAAGCAAGATTAAAATGGCCACCATGCCTCACAGTGCAGGGTATATGTAACAAGTGCAGCCAACCCTGTAATATAGGCTTAACAGCCTATTTCATCAATGTCACCCCCCTTATGCAGCCCTCCGCTAAAGTCATCTCACCCCCCCTTCTGCTCCCTCCCCCGTGGCCCGTGTACCGCTGTCTGAGCGGGAATTATCGGGGGCGCGGGTATCTCACTCCCAGCGCAATCAGGGTGCAGGGAGCCGGGGAGCGCTGTAATGGAGCGCTGTCCTACAGCGGCGGGCGGCAGGTGAGCGCAGCGGCCGGCGGGTCTCAGCGGTGGAGGCGGCACTGCTCGGAGCGGTTGCCGGGGCGCCTGTCTGGAGAGGCGGGTGCGGGCGCAGTGAGAGCGGCGTCAGTGACCAGTGTCCCCCCCCACAGCGGGGCGGCAGCGTGCGCTGACCGCCCCGTACCCCAAGCATACCTGACTCCAGAGGCAAAGGCTGTGACGGGGCTTCTATCTGTAAGCTCCGTCCAGCTGTAGCAGCAGTCAGGGAATGAGCTGCGTGTGGCTGTGAGGGTGCTCTTTGCGAGGACCGACACGCCATGCGCTGCTCCGTGCAGCGGCACTATCCCGGACCCAAGTTTTTACAGAAACTGGGAAGGGATGTGCTGTGAGCAAAAAATGTAAAAGTAGAAAGAAAAAAAATTAAAAATATTCAAAGTAGTGTGGTTATGCTCCACACAAGCCCAGTTGATACGAGAAGCACAGAAAAAACACTGAGGTACTCTGGGATATGGAGGAGAGTTCTAAATTTTAATATTCAGTGCCTTGTTCCTACGGAAACCGTCCATATCCCAAGAGTACTCCAGTGACCCCTAGTGGATGAAAAAAATTGTAAAGGACCAATCAATTGCACTGAAAACAAAAATCTAAGCCTTTAACTCTGCTTAGATAGGTTAACAATGCAAACTATTAACATGAGGGAATTTTATTAAAAGACAATTTACTCAATTATAATAGCCTCCGAAATTGATTGACTATTCAGCTCCTCAAAATATCAGTTTAGGAGACTCTAAATACATTTACTATTTTCTGTATTAAAATTAACTTCAAACATAAAAAAAATACTTGCCATAACCTTCATAGGACTCTGGACCTTCCCCATGCCCATGACCATAGTCATAATACTCTGTGTCACTGAAAAAAACAAGTTTCATGCAGAGGTCAATTTCCATGCTATGTGTATTTACAAGAAATGCCTTCTAGTAAGATCACCAGAAACCTCATATTACTCCTTAGGGCAGACAGTGTGTTTCCCCAGACATCATTAAGGCACTGTTGGAGGCAGCCCTAATAAATCCACCCACCCTCCCCCAGACACCTGAAACCAAGAGATGGCTTATAATCCTGGATGACATCCATTCATATAGCCACTGAAGAGCTACAGGTGGGATGGAATATTTTCTCCCCATACAACCACACCACTTTTACATGAATAGACTACAGCCACATGGCATATTAGTAATGTGGCAGTTAAATGCTAGATTTAAAGGGGAAATAATTCATGTTTTGTATAAACAACCTCTAAAGCCTGCAGATAAAAGAGCAGAGGACCGTTTTGAAACCGTGCTGCACATTAAATTTAGCCTTTGCTGTTTAAAAAAAACAGTTTAAAGGAGACCTTAACTATAAAAATATACTAATGTCTATACAACTTTTATAACAAATCACTTTAACTCTTGTATATATCCTTCCTACCCAAGAATGATTGTTTCAAAGACTTACCCCTGGCTCTGATTGTAATAACCCTCATAACCTTCATAGCTCTGCTCTGGATAGGAATCTTCATAGCCCTGTAAAAAAATAAAAAACAAACAAAGTCCTTCAATCTGACAAGCTTGAAGTAATCTATACCCTCTACCACTAGACATACAATGCGTGACAGAGGTATATCAAAACTAGTACAGGTCAGCTGGTCCTAGCCCTGAAGCCACAGGGTACATACTGTCTATGGAGAGCATACCTGATACTCCATTAAGATAGCCTCTGGACCAGGAATATTGCCAGGGCTTGCTGCTTACCCAGGCCTTGGCTATGTGTGAGAAGACCAGACCCAGGTCCGCAATCCTGCTCGGTACCAGGTTATCCACCGTACAGACAAGGATCGCGTTTCAGCCGGAGATGCGAACCGTACAGGGGGTATCAACTAATCCTGTAACCTTTGTGGAGAGGGTGGAGCTCTGAACATTTTGCAGGGGGGGGGGGGGGGGGGGCAGGCGGTACAGGGTATGCAACTGCAACGGGGGGGGGGGGGGGGGTTGGTGTACAGGTATGTGATTGCAAGGAGGGGGGGGGGGGGCGCGGCGGCATTCAGGGCACCACTAGGACCTACACCATGCAGGGTCAGTGTACCATTGTACGAGCTAGGACCGCCATAGTGCACAGAGAGTACATCCAAGGCACTGCTAGGGCTGCCACTGTGCATCGTCAGATATATCTGCCGTGTGTACCCAGCTTAACATTTTACCTGAAAATATCACTTCATCAAAAACAAATACCAAATATGGCAAAGAAAATTAATTTAAAAACATTTATTGTAACCACTAATACTTTAATCTGCCTTTCCAAATTATGCAGATTCTGGGGATTTTTGCTAAAGTTTCATAATTAAAGCTACAATTAAAAATTCGTTTTTTACTCATTTGAATTTAGATTACAAAGTGTGCCAAAATAATATGCTAGCTCAGAAGTTCTCAAATGCAGTCCTTAAGGCACCTAAAAGGTCCAGGTTTTAAGTATATCCATGCTTGGCCACAGGTGAATTAATTAATACCTCACTTTGATTTGACCATCTGTGCAGAGCCATGGATATACCTAAAACCCTGGACCGTTAGGTTCTCAAACATGGTGCTCGTGGCACCCATGTGCTAGAGCAGGGGTTCTCAAACTCGGTCCTCAGGACCCCACACAGTGCATGTTTTGCATGTAACCCAGCAGGTGCACAGGTGTATTAATTACTCACAGACACATTTTAAAAGGTCCACAGGTGGAGCTAATTATTTCACTTGTGAGTCTGTGAGGAGACCTGCAAAACATGCACTGTGTGGGGTCCTGAGGACCGAGTTTGAGAACCAGTGTGCTAGAGCAACAAAGCTTACTATTCAGAAAAGTAAGCAACCTACAGCATCACAGGTGGTGATCCAGTGTTTAATGATGCTTGGAAGCGGGAGATCTGCACATTAAGACCCCTAATCTATGATTGATTTAACTCTTTCTACAGCATATAGGGTATGGTCTGTTGATATCAGCAAGTAACTATTGAGAGCATATTGTTTGAAAGGGAGGCGCTGGGAAACAGACAGCCGGCATACCGTCAACTATTCTCCACGACACCCCTGGAGGGAGAATAAATAGCGTGCCCGCAGCAAGCGGCTCTTTTACGCTTGCCCCGCTGCCGGCATTCCAGCGGTGGGATCCCGGCGCCGGTATGCTGGGCGGCGGGATTCCAAGCGGTGGTATAACATAGTACACCCTGTTTGAAAGGCTCCTCTTTCAAATGAGTAGGTGCCAAGATGCATGGAAATTGCACGTTAGGTCTTCCAAAATTTCTGAAGTGCAGGATGATATTGTATGATAATCACCAGACAAAAGACACTAATACCCTTTTTACACTCGCAAAAATATCCCGGGGTATTGAACATGAACGCACATCATCCATGGATTTTGCTCAGTGTGAAAGGGTACAGGGACAATTTCCCGGGACGAGCATCCCAGGATTTCATCCCAGGTCTCGACCAGGGTTGAATCCGGGACAGTCCCGGGAAGCTGTGTAGTGTGAAAAGGGCCTGTCCCGGGATTCACTACCCGGGACTGTTAAAAGACCTCGGAATGGATCTTTCTTGGGCTCAGAAAATATGTAATCTTTCAGAGCCCAGGGGAGCAGCGTGGGAGCAAGCCAGCATGGCGACCTGGACAGACCAGGAGGTTAGAGAGTTGCTGAGCATTAGGAGGAAATAATGAGGCAGATCACAGGCAGAGTGAAAGATACAGTCATATATAAAAACATATCCAAGATGCTTGAAGCCAGAGGAATTATCTGTACCCAACAGCAAGTTTTAAACAAAATGAAGACTCTGAAAAAGCAGTTCTTGAAGGTGCATGACAACAACCGTAAAAACAGCGGGGTTGGCCGTATCTACCGGCAATACTATGATATCTAAGTAAATATTTTTGTGAGCAGGCCCCACCCCTGCCTTTGTTGAGTATTGTGACCTCATCTATGTGAGCCAGAAAAAGGCCATTTCTAATGACATACATATGCATTTGCAGTGATATCCCAGGATCAGTGTAAATGGGGCTGTCCCGGGTCGATCCCAGGTCTTAGTGCAGTGTGAAAGGGGTCAGTCCCGGGAATGCCTCCCGGGAGTGACCCGGCTGTGTGAGTGTAAAAGGGGTGTAAGAGGCCACATACAGTAATTATAATGGAGACTTTTTCAAAAAGGAGCATGCCCCAAAATTTGATGAAGCTAGTATCAGAGATATACCCATATCATAGAAGGGGCATAGTAACGAGTCTGGAATTATGGTATCATCAAGCATCGCTCTGTCACGAGTACAACAAACAACTTTGAGGAGGGAACTATTTGGCAAGCGTTCTTCCCCATTTCAACCCGATAGAAATTTGGACGAACCAGGGAAAGAGTTAGCTAGGTTTACGTATTTCTTCCTAACTAGATCATTACACTACAAATGTAAATGTAAATTCAGAAAAAAAAAAAAAAAAAAAAAAATCAATATAGAACAAGATAGTCTGTTACTCACATATTCATCATAAGACTCAGGTGCTGGAGGCGGCAAGGAGATCCTTTGAATGGACCCACCTCGAGCCCTTCCTGATGGAGTGCCTCTACTTGAAGGAGTAGGTGCCACATTTCTGCTTACACTGGCTCCACGTGTTATGGCTCCCCGCCCAGGGGCTCCCCTTGGAACAAGAGGGCGTAATGGTCCAGCTCTGCCTCTGAAGGGAAAATGAAAGTGTTATGTGCTGCAGGTAGAAACTGTACAGAAGTAACCGAACATACTTTTAACGTCACAATTGAGATTTGTTTTTCGAATAATACCAATCTTCTCTAACCTAGAGATATGCAAGGATGATGTAGCTAGTCTGCATATAGCTAACAAATAGGAAGTCAAAATGGAATATTTTGAAGAAGATCTGCTCCCATGGAATATAGCATGTCTACGCTGCAATGAAATGTGCGAAGATCATTTGGTAACAATGAAAGTGGTCTTCCCATCTTTGTATTTAAGGAGTATAACTGACCAGTAACTGTTACCCATCAATGATGTCACTCACCAGATCTTAAAGTCTGTACATCAAACATTCCCTGTCCTATTCTAGCACACAGTTAGCACTGCCATCTTTCTGGTTATGTATTTACAAAGATGCCCCACATGCAGAAAAGCAAAGTGCTATACAACACCATCTTTTCAAATACATAGCCGGGAAGACTGTTTTGAGCTAGAATAGAGGGGATAGCTGCAAGGACATACACAAATCTCTGGGTGCATGATGTGCGTTGCACCCATGGACCCAAGACGCTACACGCCCTACAACCATTATAGATACCCCGCTGCCCCTGCTCTACAAACCGTTTAGTACTCCAGTAAGCCTGTACCACTACCAACCTGTTTTGGGGAGAGAAAAAACCCCCACCCCCAACAGAGAAGAAACAATGCTGTGCTTTGTTGTCCTCCTGCCATTCAGCATTTCTTTACAAGATAATGGCCAGGGCTCATGTATTCAGAAACACAAGACTGATCGGAAAGAAATCTGCCTGGGAAATAGTGTCAGAAGCCTGTACATGTGTTAATCAGTGACCGAGCACCAATCACCACTTTTAGTATGCCCAACTGAGAGTATGGCAACAGACATTTGGTCCCTGACAAGGAGTTCTCTCACAGACTATGGCCAGCAATAGGAATTCACTGTGCGCGAGTACTAAATTCCCATCATGCTATGGGCAATATTTCTGAATGAGATTTTTTGAGGTATCAGCTATCCCTTTGACGACAGAATATATTTTATACACACCCCTTATTCCAAAGCATTCCTCAAACCACCACATGACAATTACCTTGCTGGTGGAGCCGCACTTGGTGGTGGTCCTCCTCTACCTCTGGCAGGTCCCCCTCTTCCGCCACCACCACGAGCCTGTTCTGGTGGCGCTCCATTCAGATAGGATAACTCCAGGAACTGCTCCTGACAAATATCATCCATCATATCCTGTGAGCGAAGGTGAGCACATATAGGGAGTGTTGCCAATTAAACTAGGGTAGTTATTTGGTTCTATTGTAGTGAATAGGAGAGGGAGGGGGATGTGAGAGCTGAAATCTCCTGCACACAAGTAGATGTATTCCCAAACTGACTTTAAGCAGAAATATTAATACCTTGGATGTCATTTAAGATATGGGAAAGGTAGAAAATGCAGCATGTTTTCTTAGTAGTCTGCTTGTGATCTGAAGATTTCAGCTACAATATCAATTCAGTGTGAAAAGATAGCGGTCCGCACTCACATGCACCTGTTCACTAAAATAGAACTTGGCAGGCAGCCAAAGCTATTGCTACTTATTTACATTGCTGTAACAATGTTGTAGCACTTTGCAAAACAGTTATTTTAGTGCTGCTGGAAACTGAAATTAGAGCTTAAACCCACTGGTTGTTTTGAAGAATTGGGGGTGGGGGTAAAAACAAAAAATATATTTTATTGCAACAAAGCACCAGTGGGAATAAGTGCTTAACATCTTGTTCTCGCATCTGCAGAATCTAAAGCTGGGTACCCACTGCACTAGGCAGCTGCAAGGACCACCAATGACTGACATCTCAAATGGGTGGGCACATTTAAATGTCTGCCCGGCTGTGATGTCAGGCATGCCACATTGGGCAGAAGATTAGCAAGTGTGTATGCACTTACCAATCGTCCGACAAGTCGGCCAGGTGTGTAACCAGCTTAAGAATGCACTGGTGGGAACAGAGCCCATAAGAAGCCTGTAGGTATCAGATTTTCAGGCATTGGCAGCTGGGATAATACACAAGTTTGAATTAACCATAACAGCAGGAAAATGACTGTTTGCAAATTTTATCAACTGGAGGATTTGAATGAGTGGAGCTGTGGGAGGGCGCTAGCAGTATCGGCTACACTCCTTCCAGTTTACAATGGAAGTCATATTTAGACAACGGGGAATTGGAGTCATTTAGTTAAATCATTTGACATTGGGGATTTAAGCATACAATAGCAAAAAAGATCAGTACAGATTGAATCCTAAGCAGTTAAATTGTAGACATATACAGTTTGATTTTTTAAGTGGTGCTAGCCAGTAATCTAATAAATCCAGTGTATAGGTTAATGTACTTCTGTCCTCAAATAAGAGTGTCTCTTCTCAATATGCAAGTTCCCACAGACAGGGCCCTCTTTCTAGTTTTCTTCATAGCCTCTATACATGTTACCAGCGCTCCTTTCCCTTGCCTGCTCCTTCAGCAACTAACACATTTCACTTGCCTATGTTGTACATACAGTAGAGTTATCGCTACATGGACAGCTAAATTGTTCTTTCAAGTTAAGCTACAGCAAGTTGCCCTACAGAGTCTGATGTTCTAATAAGGTTTGGTACTTATGCTATTTACCTACACTTTCCCTAGCTGTTGTAGAATATACTTCTGCTCAGTTTGTTTACCCCCTTGAACAGCACAAAAAAAATAAAATAAAAAAAATTATATATTAGAATAGTATAGCATAAAATTGATACGCACTGGGACCAAAAACTTCTTGACTTCCTCCATAGCATGTGCCATTCGAGTATAAGCCTCACATGGCGGGCCAAAGACTTCAATGAAAACATGAAGATCCATGTTCAAATGACTGTATTTAGGATCTCCTCCTTTACGCAGCTCTTCTTCCTAAAACAAAGATTCCAATAACACATGAACAACTTCATTGGTTCCATGTTTTGTCATCGGCAAATTATGTTACGACTACATACCAGCTAGAGGGATTGAATTAGAGGGATTGAATCTAGCACTTACAATACACAAATTCCTTTTTTCGTTTTTTTTTTTGTCTTGTTAAGAAAACTGCAGTCAAACGGACATCATAGATATATCTCCACCATGTAATTATACTGGCTTTTTGGTGTTTGCTGAATTTAACAAATACTGATGAATTATATCACCAGGGATCGTTACAGATATAAATAAACGCAAAAACCATGGATTATGCATCTTAAAGCAGAGGGCAAAATATTTTCTATGGAAAACACCTTTTTGGAGACTGGGATACATTCCAAAGAATGTTTAGACACTCATTTAAATAACCACAACCCAGCTGGCAGAGGCATGCAGCCAGGAACTTCTCTCATACATTTTATTAAATATAAGTTAATAGGGGAAGAAAAAAAAAATAAAAAAATTTTTTTTAGATGATTTTGGTTACATACTGGTAAATTCTTCTCTCGTAGTCCGTAGAGAATGCTGGGGTCCACATTAGTACCATGGGGTATACACTGGTCCACCAGGAGCCATTGGCACTATAGGAGTTTGAGAGTGTGGGCTGGCTCCTCCCTCTATACCCCTCCTACCAGACTCAGTCTAGAAACTGTGCCTGAGGAGACGACATACTTCGAGAGAAGGATTATACACAGATAGTGGTGAGATTCATACCAGCTCACATACAAGGCACGTCAAGTCAACTAGCTTGAACTACTCAACAGCTGAAACATTACTTACCAAGTAACAATGCAGTACTCAACTAAAACGAAGTTGTACTGAACCAAACAACATTTGTAGGAGAACGAAGCGCTGGGCAGGCGCCCAGCATCCCCTACGGACTACGAGAAAAGGATTTACAGTTAGGTAACCAAAATCCTATTTTCTATTACGTCCTAGAGGATGCTGGGTCCACATTAGTACCATGGGGATGTACCAAAGCTCCTGCAGAACTGATTGATCTGAAGTTCAGATCAGAGGCCAAAGTACCGAACTTGTAAAACTTTGCAAACGTGTTCGACCCAGACCAAGTTGCAGCTCGGCAAAGTTACACTGCCGAGAAACCCCAGGCAGCCGCCCAGGAAGACCCCACCTTACGAGTAGAGTGGGCCTTAACAGATTTTGGACACTGCAGCCCTGCCGTAGAATAAGCGTGCTGGATAGTGAACCTAATCCAGCGAGAAATAGTCTGCTTAGAAGCAGGACACCCAATTTTCTTGAGATCATAGAGGACAAACAGAGTCCGACTTTGTGACGAGAAGTTCTCTTCACATATATCTTAAGAGCCCTTACGACATCAAAGGACTTTGATGTAATGGACGAGTCAGTAGCCACTGGCACCACAATAGTTTGGTTGACATGAAATGCAGACAACCTTCTGACGAGTCCGGAGCTCAGCTCCATCTCCGTGGAAGATCAAGTATGGGCTTTTACAGGATAAAGCCCCCAGCTGGACACACGTCTAGCAGAAGCCAAGGTCAACAAAATGACCGCCTTCCATGTAAGAAATTTGACCTCTACCTCCTGTAGAGGTTCAAACCAATCCGACTGGAGGAACTGCAACACCATGTTATGGTCCCAAGGTGCCGTAGGCGGTACAAAGGGAGGTTGGATATACAGAACTTCCTTCAAAAAGGTCTGAACCTCAGGGAGGGCAGCCAATTGTTTCTGAAAGAAAGTGGATAGGGCTGAAATCTGGACCTTCACAGAACGCAAACTCAGGCCCATATCCACTCCTGCTTGCAGGAAGAGGAGGAAACGTCCCAGTTGAAACTCCACCGTAGGAAACTTCTTGGACTCACACCAAGACACATTTCTTCCAAATACGATGGTAATGTTTAGACGTTACCCCTTTCCTAGCCTGTATTGGGGTAGGAATAACTTTCTTCGGAATGCCCTTCCGAGCAAGAATCAGGTGCTCAACTTCCATGCCGTCAAATGTAGCAGCGGTAAGTCTTGATAGGCGAATGGCCCCTGCTACAGCAGGTCCTCCCGAAGAGGAAAAGGCCTTGTCTCTTCTTTCAGTAGATTCAGAAGGTCCGCGTACCAAGCCCTTCTTGGCCAGTCTGGGGCAATGAGGATCGCTTGAACCCTTGTTCTCCTTATGAGCTTTAGGATTCTTGGGATGAGTGGGAGTGGTGGAAACATGTACACTGACTGGAACACCCACATAGACACCAGGACGTCCCCTGCCTATGGGTCCCTCGACCAGGAACAATAACATCGAAGCTTCTTGTTGAGACGATAGGCCATCATGTCTATTTGGGGTAAACACCAAAGATCTGTTATTTCCTTGAACACCTCCGGATGGAGTCCCCACTCTCCTGGGTGGAGATAGTGTCTGCTGAGGAAGTCTGCTTCCCAGTTGTCTACTCCCGGAAAGATGGCTGACAGCGCTAACGCTTGCTTTTCTGTCCAGAGGAGTATTCTTGTCACCTCTGACATTGCCGTTCTCTGCTCTTCGTTCCACCTTGTTGGTTTATGTAAGCCACTGTTAAGTTGTCCGACTGCACTTGAATGGCCCGATTTCTCAGAAGAGGGGCCGCCTGAAGAAGACCGTTGTAGATGGCTTAGTTCCAGGATGTTGATGGGCAGGCCGGCTTTCAAGCTTGACCACCGTCCTTGGAAGGTTACTCCTTGAGTGACTGCTCCCCAGCCCCAAAGGCTCGCATCCGTGGTTAGAAGGACCCAGCCCTGAATCCTGAACCTGCGTTCCTCCAGAAGGTGAGGCAATTGGAGCCACCAGAGGAGTGAAATCCTGGCCTTTGGCGACAGACGAGTTCTCTGGTGCATGTGGAGGTGAGATCCCGACCACTTGTCCAGGAGATCCAGTTGGAAGGTCCGAGCGTGGAACCTCCCGTACCGGAGAGCCTCGTAAGAGGCCACCATTCTTCCTAATAGGCGAATGCATTGATGAACCGACACCCAAGGTGGCTTCAGGACGTCCCAGACCATAGCATGTATCAACAACGCCTTTTCCTGCGGAAGAAACACCCTCTGCACTTCCATATCCAGGATCATTCCCAGAAATAACAACCTCTGTGTTGGTTCCAAATGTGACTTTGGAAGGTTCAGAATCATGTGGAGATATGCATCCTTGATATCCAGGAATTCCCCTTCTTCCAGACCCGATATCACCGCCCTGGGAGACTCCATCTTGAACTTGAACTCAAGTTAGAAAGGGGTTCAATGATTTTAGGTTCAGAATGGGCCTGACCAAACCATCCGGTTTTGGTACCACAAAAAGGTTTGAATAGTAACCATTGTTCAGCATGTGAGGTGGTACTGGCACAATGACCTGTGCCTCTACCAGCTTTTGGTCAGCATCTTGTAGTACAGTGCTGTCCTGCAACAGAGTTGGCAAGCCTGACTTGAAAACACAATGAGGAGGGAGACTTTGAAATTCCAGCCTGTATCCCTGAGACACAACATCTACCACCCAGGGATCCAGGCCGGACGATACCCAGACATGACTGAAGTGTCAGAGTCTCGCTCCCACTGGCTCCACCACCGGGGCGTGCAGTCCACCGTCATGCGGAGGACTTTGGCATATCCAAAGCAGGCTTTTGTTCCTGGGAACCTGCAGCGGTAGGTTTCTTGGACTTAACCCTACCTCCCCTAAAGAAGATATTGGAAGTTCTGGCCTTTCTAGGCCGAAAGGACTACGTTGCTGATGGAGAAAGATTTCTTCGGAGCAGGTGCTGCTGAGGGAAGAAACGGAGACTTACCCGCTGTAGCGGTGGATATCCATGCATCTAGAGCTTCCCCAAAGAGTGCCTGACCTGTATACGGTAGGGACTCCACACTTCTACTGGATTCCGTGTCGGTCATCCACTGGCGCAGCCACAGTCCCCGACGAGCTGAAACAAAAATGGAAGATATTCCCGCAGCCATGGAACCCAGGCCTTTCATGGATTCTACCATAAAACCTACAGAATCATGTATGCAACGTCATCCCCATCCATCGTATCCAAATCCTCAAGTAAGGTAACCGACCACTTTACTATTGCCTTTGCAATCCATGCAGTAGCAATAGTGGGACGTAATATGGCCCCTAAAGCAGTATACATTGATTTAAGCGTGTTATCAATTTTCCCATCAGCCGGCTCCTTTAAGGCGGTAGATCCTGGAACAGGTAAAACCACCATCGAGAGTCTGGACACAGAGGCGTCAACAATCGGCGGGTTTTCCCATTTATTCCTATCCTCCTCAGGGAAAGGAAATGCCACCTGGACCCTTTCAGGGATCTGGAATTTTTTCTCAGCGTTTAACCATGTTTTTTCAAATATAGCATTCAATTCCTTTGATACAGGGAAGGTTAGCGAGGCTTTTTTATTTTCAGTTGAAAAAAAGCCTCCTCAACCTGCTCAGGTGTGGTATCATTAACATTTAACACATCCCTGATAACCTCCATCAACAATTGCACCCCCTTTGCAAGAGATGTGGACCCCCGTAACACATCCTCATCTGTAGTGTCAGAATCGGTATCCGTGTCGTCTTGTGTAACATACACAAGCGCACGTTTGTGGGGGTATATATCAGGGTGTCCTGAGGTTCCAGAACCAGGCCATACTGCCATAGAGCTCTGTAATACCTGGGTTGAAGATTCATTACTTGCAACCCTGTCCGAAATCCAAGATTTGATAGAGGAAAACCACTCTGGTTCCCTTGCTGGTATCTGTGCTAAACCAGTGCTATCCTGATTACATGGAATGGGATCATCCTGGGAGGATAAATCCTCTGCAGCATATGACACTGTGTCCCTGGACATTGCTAAAGGAGACCATCAAACACTCCACACACACACACACACGTGTGGGCAGACAGAGTCCCCCCACCTCTTCCATCCAGCACTGTGCAGGCAGGAAAATGGCGCTGGAACACTGCTGGGCCCGCTCTGCGGAGAAGCTCCGCCCCCTTAATGGTGCTGTCTTCCCGCTCTTCATAGATTATACTGGCCTGAGGTTAAACTTGCTGGCTGAGATCCGCGGACCCCGACAGACTTGTAGACCAGTGTGGGGGTAAGCGCTGGCTCAGACCCCGCAGGGTGGACACTGCTCCCCCCCCTTAGTCCCTCGCTGCAAGCAGGCTGTTGCCAATAGCCTGCTGTAAAATAAAAAAGCTCTAAAAATAACTTACTAGAAAAGCTCAGGAGAGCTCCCCTAGCTGTGACCGGCTCCTCCGGGCACATTTTCTAAACAGAGTCTGGTGGGAGGGGCATAGAGGGAGGAGCCAGCCCACACTCAAATTCTTAAAGTGCCAAAGGCTCATGGTGGACCAGTCTATACCCCATGGTACTAATGTGGACCCCAGCATCCTCTAGGACGCAAGAGGGGGGGGAAAACAATAGAAATCCAACCCAACCATCTGTAAGGGTCTGAATCTAGTAGTTTAACATTTATTCCTTTCCATCCATTTAAAATGCCTCTTCGAAGTTACTTATAAGCATGATTACATCAAGTTAAAAAACCACCACATGTTCCCACTATATGCCACTGGTAACACATGGACACTTGCCTTTGCCTTGTCTCTCATGGATCCCTTCCCCAATACCGAAATTTTTGCTCCAGTCTCTTCCTGCAGCCTTTTGATTGTGTTCCCTTGTGGACCCAGGATCTTGCCAACAAAGTTAAACTGGAAATAAAGACAATTTTAAGCAAGTCAAAATTGACAATTACATTTTGATTAGCAACTGCAGTTCTATTATATCAAAACAACTGCAAACAGTTAACTATTCTTAGGGGGAAGATTCAAATGTTTGAAAAGTCAGTTGGGTGTGTGTTTTTTTTCATATCTAATAGACAGGAAAAAAACAGACATCCATCTGACTTTTCAAACATTTGAATTCCCCCTTTAAAGTGTTACTCGTGTGGTGGCAGTGCTTGCACCATGGCAAAAGTAAAAGTAGCATTATAACTCACTTTAGGGTAAAGTTTAACAGGAATCAAAATACGCTCCTTAAGCTTCATGTTTTTGTGAGAAAACAAGTCCAAGTAAGTGTCATCTTCATCCTTTTTCGGTTCACCTCCCTTCTTCAACCTTTCAATCTCTGCAATGGAAAATAAGATTTTACTTACCGGTAAATCTATTTCTTGTAGTCCGTAGTGGATGCTGGGGACTCCGTAAGGACCATGGGGAATAGACGGGCTTCGCAGGAGACATGGGCACTTTTAGAAAGAATTTGGATTCTGGTGTGCTCTGGCTCCTCCCTCTATGTCCCTCCTCCAGACCTCCGTTAGAGAAACTGTGCCCGGAAGAGCTGACAGTACAAGGGAAGGATTTGGGGAATCCAGGGTAAGACTCATACCAGCCACACCAATCACACCGTATAACTTGTGATACTGTTAACTGGGTAAGTTTATGAACAACAGAGCATCAGATCAACCCTGATGCAACTATAACATAACCCTTATTTAAGCAATAACTATATACAAGCATTGCAGAAGAAGTCCGCACTTGGGACGGGCGCCCAGCATCCACTACGGACTACGAGAAATAGATTTACCGGTAAGTAAAATCTTATTTTCTCTAACGTCCTAGTGGATGCTGGGGACTCCGTAAGGACCATGGGGATTATACCAAAGCTCCCAAACGGGCGGGAGAGTGCGGATGACTCTGCAGCACCGAATGAGCAAACACAAGGTCCTCCTCAGCCAGGGTATCAAACTTGTAGAACTTTGCAAAGGTGTTTGAACCTGACCAAGTAGCCGCTCGGCAAAGCTGTAATGCCGAGACCCCTCGGGCAGCCGCCCAAGAAGAGCCCACCTTCCTTGTGGAATGGGCCTTAACTGATTTAGGCAGCGGCAACCCTGCCGCAGAATGAGCCTGCTGAATCGTGTTACAGATCCAGTGAGCAATAGTTTGCTTTGAAGCAGGCGCCCCAAGCTTGTTGGAAGCATACAGGATAAACAAAAGATTCTGTTTTCCTGACCTTAGCCGTTCTGGCTACATAAACCTTCAAAGCCCTGACCACATCCAGTGACTCAGAATCCTCCAAGTCAGTAGTAGCCACAGGCACCACAATAGGTTGGTTTATATGAAAAGGATGAAACCACTTTCGGCAGAAATTGTGGGCGGGTCCGCAATTCTGCTCTATCCGCATGGAAAACCAGATAAGGGCTTTTATGTGACAAAGCCGCCAATTCTGACACGCCTAGCCGAAGCCAAGGCTAATAGCATGACCAGCTTCCACGTGAGATATTTCAATTCCACCGTTTTGAGTGGTTCAAACCAGTGTGATTTCAGGAAACTCAACACCACGTTAAGATCCCGAATATGCAGCACTCCCTTTACAAACGTCTGAACCTCAGGCAGAGAAGCCAGTTCTTTTTGAAAGAAAATGGATAAGGCTGAAATCTGAACCTTAATGGAACCCAATTTAAGGCCCAAAGTCACTCCCTCCTGTAGGAAGTGAAGGAAACGGCCCAACTGGAATTCCTCCATAGGGGCATTCCTGGCCTCACACCAAGCCACATATTTTCGCCATATACGGTGATAATGTTGAGCTGTCACATCCTTCCTAGCCTTTATCAGCGTAGGCATAACTTCATCCGGAATGCCCTTTTCTGCTAGGATACGGCGTTCAACCGCCATGCCGTCAAACGCAGCCGCGGTAAGTCTTGGAACAGACAGGGCCCCTGTTGCAACAAGTCCTGTCTTAGAGGCAGAGGCCACGGGTCCTCTGTGAGCATTTCTTGCAGATCTGGATACCAAGTCCTTCTTGGCCAATCCGGAACAATGAGTATCGTTCTCACTCCTCTTTTTCTTATGATTCTCAGCACCTTGGGCATGAGAGGAAGAGGAGGAAATACATAGACTGACTGGAACACCCACGGTGTCACCAGTGCGTCCACAACTATCGCCTGAGGGTCCCTTGACCTGGCGCAATATCTCTGTAGCTTTTTGTTGAGGCGGGATGCCATCATGTCCACCCGTGGCAGTTCCCACCGACTTCCAATCTGCGTAAACACTTCTTGATGAAGTCCCCACTCTCCCGGGTGGAGGTCGTGCCTGCTGAGGAAGTCTGCTTCCCAGTTGTCCACTCCCGGAATGAATACTGCCGACAGTGCGCTTACGTGATTCTCCGCCCAGCGAAGAATTCTGGTGGCTTCTACCATCGCCACCCTGCTCCGTGTGCCGCCTTGGCGGTTTACATGAGCCACTGCGGTGATGTCCGACTGAATCAGAACCGGTTGGTCGCGAAGCAGGGACTCCGCTTGACGTAGGGCGTTGTATATGGCCCTTAGTTCCAGGATGTTGATGTGAAGGCAAGTCTCCTGACTTAACTACAGCCCTTGGAAATTTCTTCCCTGTGTGACTGCCCCCCACCCTCGGAGGCATACATCCGTGGTCACCAGGACCCAGTCCTGAATGCCGAATCTGCGACCTTCGAGAAGGTGAGCACTCTGCAGCCACCACAGGAGAGACACCCTGGCCCTGGGGGACAGGGTGATCAACCGATGCATCTGAAGATGTGATCCGGACCACTTGTCCAACAGATCCCATTGAAATGTCCTCGCATGGAACCTGCTGAAGGGAATGGCCTCGTATGATGCCACCATCTTTCCCAGAACTCTCGTGCAGTGATGCACCGACACCTGTTTTGGTTTTAATAGGTCTCTGACCAGTGTCATGAGCTCCTGAGCCTTCTCCATCGGGAGATAAACCCTCTTCTGGTCTGTGTCCGGAATCATGCCCAGGAAAGGCAGACGAGTCGTAGGAATCAACTACGACTTTGGAATATTTAGAATCCAGCTTGTTGGAGGGGAATCTTGACCATCACCTGCTGAAGATACAATTTGTGAATTGCAGCTAACACTATTTCCCTCTCTAAGGGGGAAGCTGGCAGGGCCGATTTGAGGTATCGGTGAGGCGGCATCTCTTCGAATTCCAGCTTGTATCCCTGAGACAATCTCTATCGCCCAGGGATCCACCTGGGACTGAACCCACTTGTGGCTGAAATTTCGGAGACGCGCCCCCACCGGGCCTAGCTCCGCCTGTGGAGCCCCAGCATCATGCGGTGGATTTAGTGGAAGCCGGGGAGGACTTCTGTTCCTGGGAACTAGCTGTGTTGTGCATCTTTCTTCCTCTGCCCCTGCCTCTGGCAAGAAAGGACGCACCTCGGACTTTCTTGCCTTTTTGTGATCGTAAGGACTGCATTTGGTAATACGGTGCTCTCTTAGGTTGTGAGGGAACATATGGCAAAAAATTTGACTTTCCAGCAGTAGCTGTGGAGACCAGGTCCGAGAGACCCTCCCCAAACAATTCCTCACCCTTGTAAGGTAAAACCTCCATGTGCCTGTTTGAGTCGGCATCACCTGTCCATTGCAGAGTCCACAGGACCCTTCTGGCAGAAATCGACATTGCATTTATTCTAGAGCCCAGTAGGCTAATGTCTCTTTGAGCATCTCTCATATATAGGACAGCGTCTTTTATATGCCCCAGGGTCATTAATATAGTATCCTTGTCTAAGGTATCAAGTTCCTCTGATAAGGTATCCGTCCATGCTGCTACAGCACTACACACCCAGGCCGACGCAATTGCCGGCCTTAGTAAGGTACCTGAATGTGTATAAATGGACTTCAGGGTACCCTCTTGCTTTCTATCCGCAGAATCTTTTAGGGTGGACGTATCCTGTGACGGCAGGGCTACCCTCTTGGATAAGCGTGTTAAAGCTTTGTCCACCCTAGGGGAGGATTCCCAGCGTAACCTGTCCGTTGGCGGGAAAGGATACGCCATAAGCATCCGTTTGGAAATCTGCAGTTTTTTATCTGGAGATTCCCAAGCCTTTTCACATAACTCATTTAGCTCATGTGAAGGGGGAAAGGTCACCACCTGCCTTTTTCCCCCATACATATGAACCCTCTTGTCAGGGACTGGGGTTTCCTCTGTGATGTGCAACACATCCTTAATTGCTATAATCATATAACGGATGGATTTAGCCAATTTAGGCTGTAACTTTGCATCATCGTAATCGACACTGGAGTCAGAATCCATGTCGGTATCTGTGTCAACAATTTGGGATAGTGGGCGCTTCCGAGACCCTGACGGCCTCTGCAACATAGGATCAGGCATGGGCTGAGACCCCGACTGTCCTAAGGTTTCAGCTTTATGCAACCTTTTATGCAAGGAATTAACATTATCATTTACAACCTTCCACATATCCAATCAGGTGTCGGCGCCGTCGCCGGAGACACCACATTCATTTGCTCCCGCTCTGCTTCCACATAGCCTTCCTCGTCAAACATGTCAACACCAGCGTACCGACACCACACACACACAAGGGATGCTCTTTTTGAAGACAGTACCCCCACAAGGCCCTTTGGGGGGGGGGGGGGGAGAGAGAAAGAGAGAGAGAGAGAAAGAGAGAGAGAGAGAGAGAGAATGCCAGCACACACCCCAGCGCTATATGTCCCAGGAATCACACAGTAACTTAGTGTTAACCCAGTAGCTGCTGTATATTATGTTTTTGCGCCTAATTTATGTGCCCCCCCCTCTCTTTTTACCCTCTTCTACCGTGAATCTGCAGGGAAGAGCCTGGGGAGCTTCCGCTCAGCGGAGCTGTGGAGAAAAAATGGCGCTGGCGAGTGCTGAGGAAGAAGCCCCGCCCCTTCAAGGGCGGGCTTCTGTCCCGCGTTTATGTACAATATTATGGCGGGGGCTCATACATATATACAGTGCCCAACTGTATATATGTCCAACTTTTGCCAAGAGGTCCTAATTGTTGCCCAGGGCGCCCCCCCCCCCCCTGCACCCTACAGTGACCGGAGTATGTGGGTGTAGTGTGGGAGCAATGGCGCACAGCTGCAGTGCTGTGCGCTACCTCAGTGAAGACTGGAGTCTTCTGCCGCCGATTTCGAAGTCTTCTTGCTTCTTTCACCCAGCTTTTGTCTTCCGGCTCTGCGAGTGGGACGGCGGCGCGGCTCCGGGATCGGACGACAAAGGGCGAGATCCTGTGTACGATCCCTCTGGAGCCAATGGTGTCCAGTAGCCTAAGATGCAGGACCCATCTGCAGAGAGTAGGGCTGCTTCTCTCCCCTCAGTCCCACGATGCAGGGAGTCTGTTGCCAGCAGAGCTCCCTGAAAATAAAAAACCTAACAAAATACTTTCTTATAGCAAGCTCAGGAGAGCTCACTAAACAGCACCCAGCTCGTCCTGGCACAGATTCAAACTGAGGTCTGGAGGAGGGACATAGAGGGAGGAGCCAGAGCACACCAGAATCCAAATTCTTTCTTAAAGTGCCCATGTCTCCTGCAGAGCCAGTCTATTCCCCATGGTCCTTACGGAATCCCCAGCATCCACTAGGACGTAGGAGAAAATGGATTTACCTGGTAAGTACCAAAATCCTTTTCTTTGAATCCATAGGGGGCACTGGAGTACTCTTGGGATATGGACGGCTTCCATAGGAAACAGGGCACTGAATATTTAAATTTAGAACACTCTACCCCCTCCATATCCCAGAGTACCTCAGTGTTTTTTACTGAGCCGAACAGGAGCTATAGAGAGGTTGACAATGGAGTATTACATATAACATAACGGACAACAACGAAGTTGACACAACGTTACTGACAACTAAACAGTTGACACCATAACCAGCACTTGATAATTTAAACCAGTCGGTGAGAGTGTGTTACCATAAGATCCCCTGAACTTACCACAAACCAGGTAAAACTGCTCTGGGTGGGCGTCCAGTGCCCCCTATGGATTCAAAGAAAAGGATTTACCTGGTAAGTACCAAAATCCTATTTTCTTTTTCATCCACTAGGGGTCACTGGAGTACTCTTGGGACGTACCAAAGCTTCCCACGTGGACGGGAGAGCTGTTTGGCACCTGTAACACTAGGCAGCCAAAGCTAGATGCTGATGCCGCAAACGTATCAAACTTGTAAAAGCGCAAACATGTGCACTGAAGACCATGTAGCCGCACGGCAAAGCTGCTTCGTAGAAGCTCCACGACCAGCTGCCCATGAAGTTCCCACAGAACGTGTGGAATGAGCTGTTACTGATGTAGGCGGCTGTAACCTAGCATTAAGGTAAGCCTGACGTATGGTCAGTTTTATCCATCTGGATAAGGTCTGCTTAGACGCTGGCCAACCTATCTTGGCAGCATCAGAGAGAACAAACAACGTATCCATCTTACGAACTGTAGACGTCCAGGATACATAAACGCGTAAAGCGCGTACCACATCCAGAGTTCCAGAATGTGCTGTTAACACAGGAACTACTATTGGTTGATTGATGTGAAAAGAGGACACTACCTTTGGTAAGAAAGCGGGATTCGTCCGAAGTTCCGCTCTGTCATCATGAAACACCAAATACGGTGGCTTGCATGACAAGGCACCTAAATCTGAAACACGCCTTGCTGAAGCTAAGGCTAGAAGAAAAATTGTTTTCCAAGTGAGAAACTTTATATCCACTTGCTGTAAGGGTTCAAAATATGAAGACTGTAAGAAATCAGATTCAAGTCCCATGGAGCTGTAGGTGGAATGAATGGAGGCTGTACTCTGAGAACACCTTGCAGAAAAGTGTGTACCGACGGCAATAGAGCCAATCTTCTTTGAAAATAAATTGACAACGCAGATACCTGCACCTTTAGTGTAGATAAACGCAGTCCATCTAACCTCGTCTGGAGAAATAACAAAAGACGGGATAACTTGAAAGCTGATGTCGGAAACTTCCGAGCTTCACACCAACCTATATAGGCACGCCAAATTCTGTAATAATGAGCTGCCGTAACTGGCTTCCTAGCACGTAACATGGTTGGTATAACAGATTCCGGAATGCCCTCTCTTCTCAAGAGGGCAGTCTCAGCCACCCCGTGAAACGCAGCAGCGCTAAATCGGGGTAAAGGAACGGACCCTGTTGTGACAAGTCCGGACGTAGAGGGAGCGGCCAAGGATCGTCTGCGAGTAGTCCATGGAGATCCGAGAACCAAGCTCTTCGAGGCCAATCAGGCACCACTAGTATGGCTGTGACGGACTCTCTTTTGATCCGTTTTAGCACTAGAGGGAGCAGCGGAAACGGTGGAAACAGATACACTAGGCTGTATGGCCACGCAATTGTGAGAGCATCCACCGCCACTGCCTTTGGATCTCTCGTTCTGGACACATACTGGAGTGTTTGGTGATTGTGGCGAGACGCCATCAGGTCCACCTGAGGGTAACCCCACCTGTGAACCAACATGTGAAACACCTCTGGATTTAATGCCCATTCTCCTGGATGAAAATCCCGACGGCTGAGATAATCCGCCTCCCAGTTGTCCACTCCCGGAATGAACACTGTCGACAATATCACCTGGTGATATTCTGCCCAATTGAGGATTCGAGCTACTTCCCGCATTGCCATGCGGCTTCTTGTTCCTCCTTGTTTGTTGATGTATGCGACTGCCGTCGCATTGTCTGACTGCACCTGGACAGTCAGAGACCGAAGCATGTGTACTGCTTGTCGTAGCGCATTGTAAATTGCGCTGAGTTCCAGGACATTTATAGACAGCAATCTTTCATGATCCGCCCAGAGACCCTGGAGTTGACAATTTTGAACTACAGCTCCCCAACCTCTGAGACTCACGTCCGTCGTTAGAATTTTCCAATTCCAGACGCCGAATAGTTTCCCTGCGGTTAAATTGTGTTCCTTGAGCCACCAGAGTAGAGACACCCTTGCCCTTGGCGACAACCTCACCCTGTGGTGAATCTGCAGATGCGAGCACATCCAGTTGAAAAGGACGTGAGTGAAATCTTCCGAACTGAAGCGCTTCGAAAGCTGCCACCATTGTTCCTAAGAGGCGAATGCACAAATGTACCGAGACAGTGCGTGGCTTGAGCACTAGTTGTACTAGATGGCAAATAATCTGTACTTTTTGTTGTGGTAGGTAAATTCTTTGATTTACCGTATCGAGAATCATACCTAGGAATTGAAGGCGTTGAGACGGAATGAGATGTGATTTTTTGAAGTTGACAATCCAACCGTTGTGAACTAGTACATTGGACGTCTGCAGCGCATGTTGGAGAAGCATCTGTTGAGACGGGGCTTTGATGAGCAGATCGTCTAAATACGGAACTATTGTCACTCCCAGGGATCTGAGATGAGCTATCATCACAGACATCACTTTGTTGAATACCCGAGGCGCTGACGATAGGCCAAACGGTAGAGCCTGAAACTGGTAATGGTTTTGGCGTATTGCAAACCGCAAGAACCCCTGATGAGGCTGCCAAATCGGAATGTGTAAGTACGCATCCTTGAGATCTAGCGCAATCATGAATTCCTTTGGCTCTAAACTTGCAATCACTGAGCGCAGAGATTCCATCTTGAATCTGTAGTAATAATTTACGTAGCGATTGAGACCCTTTAAGTTCAATATTGGCCTGACAGCCATCCGGCTTCGGTACCACAAACAGACTGGAATAATAACCCTGACCCTGTTGGTGTACAGGGACCGGAATCAAAACTGCTGAATCCAGTAGGGACTGAATGGCAATTTGCAGAACCGCCCTCTTGTCGTCCGACAGAGGCAGTCCTGTCTTGAAAAACCGCAGTGGCGGAAGACAGTCAAACTCTATTTTGTAACCTCTTAACAATAAATTGCGGATCCACCCATCCGCGGATGTCTGGAACCACGCCAAATGGAACGTCTAAAGGCGTGCTCCCACAATCGGAGAACCGAGATGGGCTGGTAGCCCGTCATGCCACTGGCTTGTCGGTAACCTTAGCGTCCTGACGACTTGTGTTGGTTTGTTGGAAACCACGTCCACATCTACCAGGCGTGGCTGTTCCTCTGGACTGAGGTCTAAAGGATTTGAACGAAGGTCCAGAGTACCTCCTTCTTGGTACCGGTGGAGGCAATGGTAAGAAAACCGACTTTCCTCCCGTAGCCTCAGAAATCCATGCGTCCAATTCAGGACCAAACAACTTCTTGCCATCGTAAGGCAACGCCTCTATACCTCGTTTGACCTCTACCTCCGCTTGCCAAGAACGCAGCCAGAGTGCTCGTCGTGCCGTAACTAGCGACGATGAAATACGAGAAGTGAGCTGACAGAC
Organism: Pseudophryne corroboree; assembly: GCF_028390025.1. Classification (NCBI taxonomy): domain Eukaryota; kingdom Metazoa; phylum Chordata; class Amphibia; order Anura; family Myobatrachidae; genus Pseudophryne; species Pseudophryne corroboree. The sequence continues at coordinate 538,840,776 of NC_086445.1, forward strand.
GTCAGTAGAAGCTGTACAGAGATACTCCGCAGCCTCACACATTTGATCAGCAAGAAGTATAAGGTGTTCGTCATGTAGGGCAGACTTGAGTTCTGTTATCCATACTATGAGCGCCTTAGTAACCCAGATACCAACCAGGCACTCCTGCTGCTAAATACATGGACTTTAGCATAGTTTCTATTTTGCGATATGAAGGGTCTTTAAGCGTAGTAGCCGCTGGCACTGGTATGGTTAATTTCTTTGTAAGCTTCGATACTGACGAATCAACTATTGGTGGATTCTCCCATGTACATGTCACCGAGTCTGGAAACTGGTAACTAGACTTAAATCTGCGAGGTATAGAAAACAGTTTATCTGGAGTCTGTCGTGTTTCTACTAACATCTTATTAAGAGACTCCAAAACAGGAAAACACATTGGAGTTCTCTGTCGTTTAGTAAATACGACCTGATCATTTGTGAGAGGCTCCTCAGTTTCTGTAAACTTGAGAGACTGACGCACTGCTCTGATGAGATTATCAATACCTGAGCTGTTAAAATCCTCACTATCTGACTCCACTTCACCCTCATCAGGTCTGGCATGGAATCGTCAGAATGCAACATAGCAGAAACTGGTAAATCATAAGACATATGAAATTTATCCCGTCTACCCAAAATGGATTTGGACCTTTCGCAAGGCTGAGACGCCTCCGGTAGTTCTGGCGGTCTCACCCTAGACTCAGATCTTGCCGTTTCCCGCTCTTGTCGAGCGGCGGTCAATTCTGATTGCAACCCAGCCAGCACATTGGCTAGCATTTCCCATGGAGGGTCCGGGGAGGAAATTGGCTTTAAAACCGGAGCAGAAATTGTATTCGGAACCGAATCCACAAAACATACTGTACATGTGGTAGATCCATCCGGTAACACACTGCTACAGAATTTGCAATGATGCTTTTTAATTTTCGCTGGTGCCTTACTCATTATGGCGACAGACAATACAATACACAAAAAACAGACACTTGCCCGACTCAGTAAAATAGTACGAAGGTGTCTCATATATATATATATATATATATATATATATATATATATATATATATATATATATATATATATATATATATATATATATATCGGGCCAAGTGCAGTACACGTGGCCAGTACTATGAAATGTGATGCCAAATTCCCACTAACACCCCTGCGCCTCCGGTGGAGTAGAGATGTAGTACTGGAACGTTCTGGAATCACAGCAGGAAGACACAGGGAGCATGGTTAAAATGGCTGCCATGCTTACACATATAATCATAGTGCAGGTTACCAGCCTTTAAACTGACATCTATATGAAAATCCTGTGTAATTAACCCTGCAGCCTAGCATACTGCTGTTGCTGCAGGTTATCCCCCCTCATGCCGCTGATTGCACCCTCTGCTAGCAGTTTGTAATGCCCCCCCCCCCCCCATATGCTCCGTTGCGGATGCAGTGCGGGTAGGCAGCGAGCAGGGCCGCCAGCGGGAGCCGGGTAGCGGGACGCGCTGGGACCGACAGCGGGGAGAGCGTCTTGAAGCGCTCTGAGCAGCGGCCGGAGCAGCGGTGGCGGGCGGTCTGTAGAGGGATCCCGGCGTCAGCGGTAAAGCAAACAATGTCCCCACACAGCGGGGCGGCAGCGGGAGTTGACCGCCCCGTTCAACATACCGTGACTCCTGCTGCTGTGGTGAGGCTCCGACGGGGCTTCTCTGCAAGCGCCGGTCAGCCTGTGCAGGAGATCTGTATGGCTGTGAGGGTGCTCATTCAGTGAGGACCGACACCACACAGCTGCTAATAGCAGCTTGCAATATCCCTGACCCTGCCCTTTTGGAAGGGGGAAAGGGATGTGTATGAAAAAAGAAAAACATTCACTAGAAAAAATAAAAATATTCAAAAGAATTGTGGACCAAGCCACAGACCTGTTGCTACTTCGAGCACAGAAAAAACACTGGGGTACTCTGGGATATGGAGGGGTGGAGTGTTCTAAATTTAAATATTCAGTGCCTTGTTTCCTACAGAAGCCGTCCATATCCCAAGAGTACTCCAGTGACCCCTAGTGGATGAAAAAGAAAGTGGGATTTCATTCAAGCCTCAAGACCACGCTATAAAATTAATGTACAAACAGCTCATTAAGAAAAGTGCTTAAGAGGTTTTTCTCTGGTGCTGTAAATGAAACATTAGGGAAGATCTTACTAGGGTATTCAATTATCCGCAAATTCGTGGCAATTTTTCACCCGAAAATTTTTTTGCGGCAATCGGGCAAAAATTGCAGCGAAAACGCTCCGTTTTTCGACCTATTTAATTCCAAACGGGTTTCACCTGAAAATTCTTGCATTGAAAAGTGCAGGTGAAAATGGGGAAATCAGCCTGTACCTCAAAAAAATGCTAAACTAACAGGAAAACAGAAGAGAAGTGTATTAGAGATCACATGAGAGTTTTTGGGGACTCACGTTGTGTAAAATGGCTGTTTAATGCATTTTTTAAAAAAAAATGCAAAAAAATGATAGAAAGCAAGTTTTTTTGAGCAAAATAAATGCTCATTAAATTTGGGGTACATGAAAATGGGTATAAGTATATATTTGGGTCATTTTAGGGTACTTTAAAAAAAAAAGTGGAAACAGACCGATTACTCCCATCTGCAAGCCTAAAAACACCTGTCCCACTCAAAGCACCCCAATATACCTGTCCCATACCTTGAACCCCAATTTCCATCACTTTTTACATTTTCACCCCAAAAATGACATGTCATTATTGGCCAATTAAAAACCTCAACGTGCCTAATTAGTCATTAAGGGGGGTGTCCCAGGAGTTCTGTACCATGGAGGTCATTCAGAGTTGTTCGCTCACAAGGCGATTTTAGCAGAGTTACTCACGCTAAGCCGCCGCCTACTGGGAGTGAATCTTAGCATCTTAAAATTGCGAACGACGTATTCGCAATATTGCGATTACAAACTTCTTAGCAGTTTCAGAGTAGCTTCAGACTTACTCGGCATCTGCGATCAGTTCAGTGCTTGTCGTTCCTGGTTTGACGTCACAAACACACCCAGCGTTCGCCCAGACACTCCCCCGTTTCTCCAGCCACTCCTGCGTTTTTTCCGGAAACGGTAGCGTTTTTTCCCACACGCCCATAAAACGGCCTGTTTCCGCCCAGAAACACCCATTTCCTGTCAATCACACTACGATCGCCTGAGCGAAGAAAAAGCCGTGAGTAAAAATCCTAACTTCATAGCAAATTTACTTGGCGCAGTCGCAGTGCGGACATTGCGCATGCGCACTAAGCGGAAAATCGCTGCGATGCGATGAAATTTACCGAGCGAACAACTCGGAATGAGGGCCCATATCCAAACATTTTTACCTTAAAATAGTGACTTTTCCCAACTTTTCACCTGCTTCAGAGTAGGTGAAGTGAAATTAGTGAAAAAATGATCACAGATAAATTTTCCAGGAAAATTTAATAGGCTGTAATTGCGTTTCGCGCGAAAAGTCCGTTATCGCTGCTAATTGAATATACCCCTAGACTGAGAAATATTATGGCACACCAATGCCTAGAATTAAAGGCAATAGTACAAAAAGATTTAGTAAAAAAGTAAGCTGGAACAATATGGCTTCTGAAAATCAAATCTGGGGACAAACTGTTGCAGCAAATAGGTAAAGTGGATGGAACTATTCTTGGAGGAGATTCGGATTCTTTTCTGTAACTAGTGTGTATATTTAGGACCAAAGCAAAACAGCAGCCAGCTTTATGTAACCACAAAACTAAAGTGCCCACACAGCCCTTAGGATAATCTAACACTGAAAACCACAAAGCATCCAGGGCCCATCTGCCAGCTAGAAAACCAATTAATGTAAAAGCAAGGCCTCACAGCATGGTAGCAAGTGACTAAACTGTACAGCAAACTTAAGATTGACTAGTATAAACCGGCTTACTATAACTGCACATGAAGACAAAGCTTCCACGTTAATATTTTAGCAACACAGATAGCCCAATAAGGATGGGTACACAAAACCATAAGGAAACTAATATCAAATTCCATTCAGCAACCTTCAATACAACAAATCAACTACTTTAAAACAGAACAGGGTGCATGTAAGCACATAAATAAGGGGTGTAGTCTATCTTTAAGTCTAGTTTACAGACTGTAAACAGGACTCTGCACATCTAATTGAACATTAGCACCGAAAAGTTAAAGCCAGAAAGTTCAGGGCCACTTATACCCCTTTCACACCGCCAATGCTGGATCCCACCCGGGAATTGGTAACGGGTCCTTCCCGTGGGGGATCCAGCATTGGATGCTGCTGCTGGCTTCCCCGACCAAGCAATATGCTGGGCGGGTTACTATAGCGGTGGGGGGCAGAGCCGGCGCTGGGAGATGAGCTCATCTCCGCGCCACCTCTCCTTGTCATAGTGAACGGATCCCATCGACCCGGGAGCCAATTTACGCTGCCATTGACCAGATATTCAACCTGGGAATAACACTGCTTAATTCCCGGGTTGAATTGCCAGGTCAGGCGACCTGTGATTTCGGCTATGGCACTTTCACACCGCACGCCGACCTGGCAATATGCCAGGTCCATACCAAGTTATTTGTGCGGCGTGAAAGGGGTATTAGTAACATTACTCTCTCACAGACCTTAACCAGGACATTTTAATACATCTTGGAGTGCTTATATTTCACTGGGAATCCCCCCTCCCCCCAAAAAATAAATAAAAGGAGGATCTACCTCAGTATAACGTGACATTAGGATTCTTAAATCTGATGCAGTTGAAATTCGATAGATATACATAGTCATTTTAAAACCATTCCTATGAATGAACAACGTAACACGGGAGACATGAAAACCACACATGCTCCCAGTTCTCAGACAAAGAACAGTTGCTAGCAGAGGGAGGGGATCACCAAGGGGGGCTCTACCAGCTTCTCATACACAGAACAAAGATGCCTTGTGTGCAGAGCAGTTGTGCTTAGATCAATATTTAAAATGTTTAGTGAGGAATACTTGGAAAAGCCACTGCTACTCTGACTAGAGGACTATTAACATGACACCCATAATTCACAGAAAAAAATAAAAATAAAGATAAAGATTAAACCTTCGCATTCACAATGTAAAATATCAAGTGCATAGCAAAAAGACTGATATTCCATTGATCTAGAAGTCCATTTTACTATACAGACCCAACCAATTCCCTACTACTGAGACAGACAGGACAAGTTTGTGGCCAGGTGAGAAATTAACTTGCAACAACAGCATCTGCCACACTACCCAGCAAATAACCGTTCAAAAATACTAGTTCTAATAAATTATATATATATATATATATATATATATATATATATATTATTAAAAAAACCAAAAACCCTCACACCTCAGTAATACACACAAAAAACAAAGTTCTAGTTTGTGATATGACAAAATTCACTTTTGTATTTGTTGTGACTGGTACCAAATGCACTAACCAATACCCACTTCCTAAAAGAAATTCAAAGTGGTAAGATCCCAGCTATGCCAATGGCACAATTCACACAGTCTACTCTTAGCTTTTTAAATAAGAGCTAGTAGTGCTGTCCTAGGAAGGTATTCACTGGACCTCCCATTATCAACAGACAACCCTGATCTTTTTAGGTAAGAGGCCATGAGATGAAAAGCCTGGGAATTTGTGTATGTGGAACAGCAAGCTTGAAAACCACCAGGGACAAAATGAAAGGACCAGCACACATCTAAAAACACACTTTATACTGCATTTTGCTTCTTTCGTCCTACAAACCTATTAAATAGATAAATGCCCCAAAACTATTCTATTTCAGAACTGGTTTAGGCCCCTTAAGCAGGACAGCTGCTCATATAAGCATTTTTCAATTGAATTGTAAACATGCAGAAACTGGTGTCAGATAGCCCCATAGACTTTGGCGTGGCAAAAAAAAAATCTTCCTACTACCAACAATGGTACTCTCTTCTCCACTGTTTTGGCACCTCTCCAATTGGATTGCTTGGGCTCAGACATCCTTCTGATGCCCCCACACTATATAAGGCACGGCACAGTTTGGGGGGAAATGGGACCTTCCCTCCAGAACTGGACCTAATGGTGTGCTGCTAGCGTGTCCCGTACAAAGCAGCGGCCACCCGGGGGCGGGTTTATGCCTATACATGGGGCACCCTACAGCGGGACAGCACCGGACGGCCGCACTTCAGGAGTAGAAGTTACACCCCCATGTATGAGCACGCACACGAACGCTGCAATGGCAGAGGCGGCATAAGAGGGATCAGCAGCAGCCGGCTGTGGCGAGAACAATATTCAGCGCTCGGTAGGACCGGCCTGTATTAGCGAGTGCGGGGAACAGACCGGCGGCGGAAGATACCGGATTGTGAGAGCACCCTACCCCCTCCCCGATGTCCGCACAGCGTGAAGCCGGCACCGCACCGATCCTCTATAGAAGTACCCGCCCGGTGTGGAGCACGGATCGAACCATGCATCCCCGAGCGCCTATGGCTGATGCGCCGCCATTAACCTCGGCCCAGCTCCACAGCCACCGCGTATACACGCGGATCCCACCAAGCCCCCTCCCCCACCAGCATCCGAGCCCTGCACGCATCGCGCCGACTCCCTCCCGTGGCCATCTAATTACTCGTGCCTCACAGGCACCGCTTTCCAGCTACCCGCACACCATGTGCCCCTGCCCCCCACCCTTTACACCGGCCTCATCATGGGCCCGGGTGCCCCCACACCCTCCCGCGTGACTGACCGCTAGCCAGCAGGCTCATGGCGTGTGTGAAAGACGGGTCCAGGCTGTCCTTCTCCGCCATCAGCTCGGGGAGGTATTTCGTTTCGGACTCCATGATGAGGATGTTGCGCCTGACCGCCAAAAAATAGTGTCACCCGAATCCGATTGTGTGTCTGTGCCCGGCCCAGCGACGCCTTCTCAGCAGATAAAGGCAGCAAGTGAGCTCCGCCCAGCGGTAGTGATGTGGGAGGCCGCCTAGGGGCGAGGAGAGAACGCACACGCCTGCTGCACAGACAAAGAGCCCGGAACGTTTCCTGTCTCCGCCACTGGCGCCATCTTGTGGGAGATATTCCTGCCTGCTGCTGCCGTGGATTCACGCTCTCACCTCTGCCACCTATACACATGCCTGCAGACCTATTGTGTGCGCCATAGTTCCACTCTAGCCATGAAACCGTTGGGGAGAAGGAGGAGGAGAGCACACGCCCCCGTACCAGTTGTAGAGCTGGGAGAAGCTGGCTGTGTGTTGGCGGCATCTTGTATTGTAGCTGTATCGGGCTGAGGTGCTCATCATGGCGGGAACAATATTCCTCACACCATGAAACTTGTGAACGAGGAGGCTGAAGTTAGCTTCTTATTCGGCCAGCTATTTTGATGTCGAGTTGAGTGAAATAGTTGCATGAACTCGGAACCTAAATCTAGATACAATAAGGAGCTGGGTTTTGGATGTTGGTTATCAGGGACACAGTATATGTACAGTGGGCAAGTTATGTTAAATGTAAAAAAAAAATGTTAAATGAAGAAAAAATTCAGAAGTTTACAATCAATAAATCCCATCAGAGACAGGTGGGGCAGGCAGAGGCTATTTACCATAAAATATAAACTATAAGAATTTCGGTGCACTCTTTCACTGCAGCCGCATTATAAAATTAGGGCAGCACTAAATTATCCCAGATTTGATGTACACCAAAAATGACAAATTTTCTCTATTGGCACTGTTTGTATATATCTAAAATATACAAACTATTATGCAATACAGTAGCTAAAATACAACCCTGTGATTCCAGAAGAAAAAAAAGAATAAGGACCTTATACAGCTTCACTTGCAGTTTTGCTAAAAAAGCAAACCTGCAACTGCTAGCACTGGCATGCTGGGAGCCGCGCAGCATGCTAATCACCGCCAGTGATGCGATCACATTTCAATTGCGATCACAGAACGGGAAAATAAGGTTGACCCCCTGCATACACAGCTGCATATGCAGTTGCACTACCATCTTTTTCTTTGCAACGCAGCTCCCCTGAAAACGGTCCAGACAGGCCTCCATTTTCCAGACGAGGCGCCCGCAGTTGTTACATAACAATCACATCCTTCCGAGATGCAATCGCTATGAGAATGGCCGTATACAAGCGCTAAAGCCGATGCAAAAGGCCAAAAATCGATTGTTCGCAATTGCGGACATTTGCGTCCTATTCTGAAAAGGAGCCTAAAGCTGGTCACACGCTTGTGTGATATGGCCTCTTTTCACCCGATTCCGACAGATCGGGTTGGGAAATAAGGTGAAAACTGGCCAAATCGCAGGTGTTTGACATCGATCCAATGCGCGGTCCCGTGGTGACCGTTGGTGGTCAGATGTGCTGTGCATAGGATAAATTGGAATCGCAGCCATCAGATGCACATCGCGGCTACTTTCTTAGCACCTGCGATATATCGCATACGATTTCTTGGATGTCTTCACTTGAGTGGCCTTTCTCTGGACCCTCCCACGCACCCACCCACACACACAGTGACAGCAACATGCGATAAATCGCATGTAAAAATGGCACATCAAGTACCAAATCGGATGGAAGCACTCCCAGGGAGCTGCCAGGTGAGTTCAAGGAAAATCAGATCCGACTTGTGCCTCAGACAAGTCGCAGTAATGTATGGGGGCATTAGGTGTCCACAAATCAAGTGTTCCCAGATTCTAGTAGCCTAATAGATAAATCCAAATGTGCAACACCAACCAGTAGGTGGAATAAATACTTTTACTTCATGCCACTTTTACACCAAGCTTTTGACCCGGTTATTGCTGTGTTAACCTGGTCGCTGCTAGTGTAAAAGGGTCCAACCCCCCCCCCCCCCCCCCAATAAACAGATCCAGTGACCCAGGAAAGCAACCCTGGAAGCTTTCAGGGTTGGTTCGGGGAAGGATCCGGTTAAGTAGCAGTATAAATGAGAACGTTTACAGCATGGTGAGATCCAAATTTCCTGGCGATTGGAAATTATGTAATCTCCAAGCACCAGCAGAAAAGTGCCACTGCACACAGAGGTAGTGTGCACAACGCTGGCCTGGGAAAAAATGTGGGTTGGCACGGTGGTGTGAAAGGAGTGTAACCCAGCGTTCCAAATCCTAGGACTTTGGTGTAAAATGGGTATAAGTTAAGAACTTATCAGTTTTGTAACTTTATCCACCTCTTTCTCACAAACAAAGGGCGGGATTCAATTATTTTCACCCCTTTCCACACCCGTTCTGTTTCTGCCCTCAAGTGCATGGTATCATTTCTGCTCGCTACCCCCGGAGTAGCAAGGCACCCAACCCTTTACACAGCTAAATCTGATTACTATGGGCGCAATATGTGCGATAATGGAGATCATTTTAAAAAGGAAATTGGGCGTGATATATCATTTGAATCCCACCCAAAGATGGGAAAGAACAAAAAAAAAAGCATCTACTGCTATATTGTACAAACTCAGTAATAATGCTGCAAATGGCTCGCATGTCAGAGGGATAAGGTAACAAGGCACATCAAACACAAACTAATCTCAGTCCAGCAATCAGCTAGTGTCCTCTCCAGTGTAGGCACTGTCCGTAGTCCCAGTCCACTTGACACATTTTGATACCAAGAATCTTTTTCAACCACCAGCTGATTGTTGGACTGTGATTGGCTTTGTGTTTGATGTGCTTTGTTACCTTGTCCCTCTGGCAGGCAAACCATTTGCAACATTTTAACTGTGTTTAGCTCCCTATTCGTTCAGAAAAATTGGTAAAATATGTTTGATTTAAACAATTTATCTAAACCATTTTTGTCCATTTTCCAGTGTTTGGGAGCAAATTATCCATTGTCACTTTTCGCTGGATACACACTATGGGGTCTATTTACTTAACCTTCTAGAGAGAGATAAAGTACCAGCCAATCAGCTCCTAACTGCCATGTTACAGGCTGGGTTTGAAAAATGACAGTGTTACCACTTTCACATCGCAATGCCGGGTCCCACCTGGGAATTGGAAATGTGTCCTTCCCGGGTGGGACCCGGCCGTATGCCGGGTCGGGTTACCATCCGGAGGCGGAGTCCGCATAGAGGGCGGAGGCGTTGCTGGGAGATGACATCATAGCCGCGCTGCCTCTCCCTATGCAGTGAAAGGGTCCCGGGTCGCATCGACCCAGCAACCCGTTCACACTGCACCTGACCTAGTATTTAACCTGGGAATAACACTTCTTTATTCCCAGGTTGAATTACCAGGTCAGGGGACCCCGGAATTCGTCCATGGCCCCTTTCACACCACACTGTGACCCAGCAATATACCAGTTCGATACCGGGTTATTTTTGCGTTGTGAAAGAGGTATGAGTAGCTGGTTGGCTGGTACTTTATCTCTATCCAAGGATTAGTAAATAGACCCATATAATACCACCTTTCCACTGCAACCCAGGAAATTGCCAGGTATATCAACCTGCCAATTTTCCGGGTCTCAGTTCCGTGACCCTCGTCGGAAGCAGGGTCAGGGACCTGGAAGTTAAGGTGCATACACACTAGGCGAGAACAGTAAATAGTAATATCACGCTAGTGATAATAGTAAATGACATAGCTCATTTTGCCGTTCCTATATTGGCCAGAGTGTATGCCACCTCCGAGCACCTGCGGGCCATTAACAACCCTCACTGTCAGCCATGCATCCAGCTCAATTTGGACTATCGTCCAAAAGCTGCATGCAAATCCCAGCAGCGGCGTAACATCACTGAGCAAAATCATTGTCATATCGCTCAATGTGTACGCACTGCTGCCAACCTCCCCGGAAGGGAACACACTAGGCGACATCGCTCATAGAGCACATCGCCTAATGTGTACCTTTAGTCCCGGGTATGTTGCATTTACACTGACCAAAATCCTGGGTTCCGCAAGTTCACATACAATAACCTGGGATTTTGAAGTCAGTGAAAGGCTTATAAGATCATCTGTACAATTTTTCTGGTTGGAACGAAAATCTGGTAATGTATGGGAGCAAATGACAATTAACCACATGCTCCCAAACATTAAAAAAACAGGCAAAAATGGACGTTCAGACAAATTGGTTAAATTGATTTGATTTAACCAATTTATCCAATCAACCATTTTTGCCCATTTTCTGACTTTTGAGAGCAAATGGTTGATTGACATTTGCTCCCATACATTACCAGATTTTCGTTCCAACCAGAAAGATTGGCAGATAATTTTATAGTGTGTATCTAGCATTCCTCCCATACATTACCAGATTTTCATTCCAACCAGCCAGATTGGACAGATAATTGCATAGTATGTACCTAGCTCTAGCCTTACTACCTCTTTTTCTCTATCGTCCTAGTGGATGCTGGGGTTCCTGAAAGGACCATGGGGAATAGCGGCTCCGCAGGAGACAGGGCACAAAAAGTAAAGCTTTTCCGATCAGGTGGTGTGCACTGGCTCCTCCCCCTATGACCCTCCTCCAGACTCCAGTTAGATTTTTGTGCCCGGCCGAGAAGGGTGCAATCTAGGTGGCTCTCCTAAAGAGCTGCTTAGAGAAAGTTTAGCTAGGTTTTTTATGTTACAGTGATTCCTGCTGGCAACAGGATCACTGCAGCGAGGGACTGAGGGGAGAAGGAGTCAACTCACCTGCGTGCAGGATGGATTGGCTTCTTGGCTACTGGACATCAAGCTCCAGAGGGACGATCACAGGTACAGCCTGGATGGTCACCGGAGCCGCGCCGCCGGCCCCCTTGCAGATGCTGAAGACAGAAGAGGTCCAGAATCGGCGGCTGAAGACTCCTGCAGTCTTCTAAAGGTAGCGCACAGCACTGCAGCTGTGCGCCATTTTCCTCTCAGCACACTTCACACGGCAGTCACTGAGGGTGCAGGGCGCTGGGAGGGGGGCGCCCTGGGAGGCAAAATGAGTACCTATAAAGGCTAAAAATACCTCACATATAGCCCTAGAGGCTATATGGAGATATTTAACCCCTGCCTGATTTCTCAAAATAGCGGGAGACGAGCCCGCCGGAAAAGGGGCGGGGCCTATCTCCTCAGCACACGGCGCCATTTCCTCTCACAGCTCCGCTGGTCAGGACGGCTCCCAGGTCTCTCCCCTGCACTGCACTACAGAAACAGGGTAAAACAGAGAGGGGGGGCAAATTTATGGCGATATTTTTATATAACAAAGCAGCTATAGGGGAGCACTTATTATAAGGCTATCCCTGATATATATATAGCGCTTTTGGTGTGTGCTGGCAAACTCTCCCTCTGTCTCCCCAAAGGGCTAGTGGGTCCTGTCTTCATTAGGAGCATTCCCTGTGTGTCTGCTGTGTGTCGGTACGTGTGTGTCGACATGTATGAGGACGATATTGGTGTGGAGGCGGAGCAATTGCCAAATATGGGGATGTCACCTCCTAGGGGGTCGACACCAGAATGGATGCCTTTATTTATGGAACTACGGGATAGTGTCAACACGCTAAAGCAGTCGTTTGACGACATGAGACGGCCGGACAATCAATTAGTGCCTGTCCAGGCGACTCAAACACCGTCAGGGGCTGTGAAACGCCCTTTGCCTCAGTCGGTCGACACAGACCCAGACACAGGCGATGACTCCAGTGGTGACGGTGACGAATCAACCGTATTTTCCAGTAGGGCCACACGTTATATGATTTTGGCAATGAAGGAGGCGTTACATTTAGCTGATACTACAGGTACCACTAAACAGGGTATTATGTGGGGTATGAAAAAACTACCTATAGTTTTTCCTGAATCAGAAGAACTAAATGACGTGTGTAATGAAGCGTGGGTTGCCCCTGATAAAAAGCTGATAATTTCAAAGAAATTATTGGCATTATACCCTTTCCCGCCAGAGGTTAGGGAGCGCTGGGAAACACCTCCTAGGGTGGACAAGGCGCTAACACGCTTATCTAAACAAGTGGCGTTACCCTCTCCTGAGACGGCCGCACTTAAAGATCCATCAGATAGGAGGATGGAAAATATCCAAAAAAGTATATACACACATGCAGGTGTTATACTACGACCAGCTGTAGCAACTGCCTGGATGGGCAGTGCGGGGGTAGTTTGGTCAGAATCCCTGATTGAAAATATTGATACCCTGGACAGGGACAATATTTTACTGTCGTTAGAACAAATAAAGGATGCATTTCTTTATATGCGTGATGCACAGAGGGATATATGCACACTGGCATCACGGGTAAGTGCTATGTCCATTTCGGCCAGAAGAGCTTTATGGACGCGACAGTGGACAGGCGATGCGGATTCAAAACGGCATATGGAAGTTTTGCCGTATAAGGGGGAGGAGTTATTTGGAGTCGGTCTATCAGATTTGGTGGCCACGGCTACAGCCGGGAAATCCACCTTTCTACCTCAAGTCACTCCCCAACAGAAAAAGGCACCGACTTTTCAACCGCAGCCCTTTCGTTCCTTTAAAAATAAGAGAGCAAAGGGCTATTCATATTTGCCACGAGGCAAAGGTCGAGGGAAGAGACAGCAACACGCAGCTCCTTCCCAGGATCAGAAGCCCTCCCCGGCTTCTACAAAAGCCTCAGCATGATGCTGGGGCTTCTCAAGCGGACTCGGGGACGGTGGGCGGTCGTCTCAAAAATTACAGCGCGCAGTGGGCTCACTCGCAAGTAGATCCCTGGATCCTGCAGATAATATCTCAGGGATACAGGTTGGAATTAGAGACAGATCCACCTCGCCGTTTCCTGAGGTCTGCTTTACCAACGTCCCCCTCCGAAAGGGAGACGGTGTTGGAAGCCATTCACAAGCTGTACTCTCAGCAGGTGATAGTCAAGGTACCTCTTCTGCAACAAGGGAAGGGGTATTATTCCACTCTTTTTGTGGTACCGAAGCCGGATGGCTCGGTAAGGCCTATTCTAAATCTGAAGTCCTTGAACCTGTACATAAAGAAGTTCAAGTTCAAAATGGAGTCACTCAGAGCAGTGATAGCGAACCTGGAAGAGGGGGACTTTATGGTATCCTTGGACATCAAGGATGCGTATCTCCACGTTCCAATTTACCCCTCACACCAGGGGTACCTCAGGTTCGTTGTACAAAACTGTCACTATCAGTTTCAGACGCTGCCGTTCGGATTGTCCACGGCACCTCGGATCTTTACAAAGGTAATGGCCGAGATGATGATTCTTCTTCGAAGAAAAGGCGTATTAATTATCCCATACTTGGACGATCTCCTAATAAGGGCGAGGTCCAGAGAACAGCTAGAGATGGGATTAGCACTGTCTCAAGAAGTGCTAAAACAGCACGGGTGGATTCTGAATATTCCAAAATCCCAGTTAATGCCGACAACTCGTCTGCTGTTCCTAGGGATGATTCTGGACACGGTTCAGAAAAAGGTTTTTCTCCCGGAGGAAAAAGCCAAGGAGTTATCCGAGCTTGTCAGGAACCTCCTAAAACCAGGAAAGGTGTCTGTACATCAATGCACAAGAGTCCTGGGAAAAATGGTGGCTTCTTACGAAGCGATTCCATTCGGCAGATTCCACGCAAGAATTTTCCAAAGGGATCTGTTGGACAAATGGTCAGGGTCGCATCTTCAGATGCACCTACGGATAACCCTGTCTCCAAGGACAAGGGTGTCTCTTCTGTGGTGGTTGCAGAGTGCTCATCTATTGGAGGGCCGCAGATTCGGCATACAGGATTGGATCCTGGTGACCACGGACGCCAGCCTGAGAGGCTGGGGAGCAGTCACACAAGGAAGAAACTTCCAGGGAGTATGGACGAGCCTGGAAACGTCTCTTCACATAAACATTCTGGAACTAAGAGCAATATACAATGCTCTAAACCAGGCAGAACCTCTGCTTCAGGGAAAACCGGTATTGATCCAGTCGGACAACATCACGGCAGTCGCCCATGTGAACAGACAGGGCGGCACAAGAAGCAGGAGGGCAATGGCAGAAGCTGCAAGGATTCTTCGCTGGGCAGAGAATCATGTGATAGCACTGTCAGCAGTGTTCATCCCGGGAGTGGACAACTGGGAAGCAGACTTCCTCAGCAGACACGATCTTCACCCGGGAGAGTGGGGACTTCATCCAGAAGTCTTCCACATGCTGGTAACCCGTTGGGAAAGACCAATGGTGGACATGATGGCGTCTCGCCTCAACAAAAAACTGGACAGGTATTGCGCCAGGTCAAGAGATCCGCAGGCAATAGCTGTGGACGCGCTGGTAACGCCTTGGGTGTACCAGTCGGTGTATGTGTTTCCTCCTCTGCCTCTCATACCAAAAGTATTGAGAATTATACGGCAAAGAGGCGTAAGAACGATACTAGTGGTTCCGGATTGGCCAAGGAGGACTTGGTACCCGGAACTTCAAGAGATGATCACGGAAGATCCGTGGCCTCTACCTCTAAGGAGGGACTTGCTTCAGCAGGGTCCCTGTCTGTTTCAAGACTTACCGCGGCTGCGTTTGACGGCATGGCGGTTGAACGCCGGATCCTAAAGGAAAGAGGCATGCCGGAAGAAGTCATTCCTACTTTGATTAAAGCAAGGAAGGAAGTAACTGTGCAACATTATCACCGAATTTGGCGAAAATATGTTGCGTGGTGCGAAGATCGGAGTGCTCCGACGGAGGAATTTCAACTGGGTCGATTCCTACATTTCCTGCAATCAGGATTGTCAATGGGTCTCAAATTGGGATCTATTAAGGTTCAAATTTCGGCCCTGTCGATTTTCTTTCAAAAAGAATTGGCTTCAGTCCCTGAAGTCCAGACCTTTGTTAAGGGAGTGCTGCATATACAGCCTCCTGTGGTGCCTCCAGTGGCACCGTGGGATCTAAATGTGGTTTTGGACTTCCTAAAATCTCATTGGTTTGAACCACTAAAAAAGGTGGATTTGAAATATCTCACATGGAAAGTGACCATGCTTCTAGCCCTGGCTTCTGCCAGGAGAGTGTCAGAATTGGCAGCTTTATCTTACAAAAGCCCATATCTGATTTTCCATTCGGACAGGGCAGAACTGCGGACTCGTCCGCATTTTCTCCCTAAGGTGGTGTCAGCATTTCATCTGAACCAGCCTATTGTAGTGCCTGCGGCTACAAGTGACTTGGAGGACTCCAAGTTACTGGACGTTGTCAGAGCATTAAAAATATATATTGCAAGGACAGCTGGAGTCAGAAAATCTGACTCGTTGTTTATATTGTATGCACCCAACAAGATGGGTGCTCCTGCGTCTAAGCAGACGATTGCTCGTTGGATCTGTAGCACAATCCAACTTGCACATTCTGTGGCAGGCTTGCCACAGCCTAAATCTGTAAAGGCCCACTCCACAAGGAAGGTGGGCTCATCTTGGGCGGCTGCCCGAGGGGTCTCGGCATTACAACTTTGCCGAGCAGCTACGTGGTCAGGGGAGAACACGTTTGTAAAATTTTACAAATTTGATACTCTGGCTAAGGAGGACCTGGAGTTCTCTCATTCGGTGCTGCAGAGTCATCCGCACTCTCCCGCCCGTTTGGGAGCTTTGGTATAATCCCCATGGTCCTTTCAGGAACCCCAGCATCCACTAGGACGATAGAGAAAATAAGATTTTACTTACCGATAAATCTATTTCTCGGAGTCCGTAGTGGATGCTGGGCGCCCATCCCAAGTGCGGATTATCTGCATAAATTGTACATAGTTATTGTTAACTAATTCGGGTTATTGTTGAAGGAAGCCATCTTTCAGAGGCTCCGCTGTTATCATACTGTTAACTGGGTTTAGATCACAAGTTGTACGGTGTGATTGGTGTGGCTGGTATGAGTCTTACCCGGGATTCAAAATCCTCCCTTATTGTGTACGCTCGTCCGGGCACAGTACCTAACTGGAGTCTGGAGGAGGGTCATAGGGGGAGGAGCCAGTGCACACCACCTGATCGGAAAAGCTTTACTTTTTGTGCCCTGTCTCCTGCGGAGCCGCTATTCCCCATGGTCCTTTCAGGAACCCCAGCATCCACTACGGACTCCGAGAAATAGATTTATCGGTAAGTAAAATCTTATTTTAACTCTGCTGCATGGGGCAAGTACAATCCCATCTGAGTTCATGCAAATTACCAGGTTTATGTATAATGATCAAGGCCCCAATCTCTATGCAGTTTCATCCAATCTAATTACTTAAATTTGCAGATTTGTCATGAGAATGGCGGTATTCCTTCCATGTTCCAGACTGGGATTTTCACTGGTCACAGGCGGAGTAATAAATATAATTACTTATGTTAACGTTGCTTAACCACTTAACTGACGATTTATTACGCTGAAAACCGCTCCGAAATTGTCAGGTTTTTTATGAGTGAATAAGGTGAAAAACATGAATTTAACCCTATCCCAAATGATTTTAGTAAAAAAAAAAAAAAGGAAAAAAATATATAAAAAATAATTTTGAAACTTTTTTTGTTCAAACATCAAAACATTGATCGGGAACATCGCAGCTTTCATTTTGAAAGCCGGGACAGTCTGCAGGTATACAGGGGGGTCTGGGGGTGACTTGGGAGGGTTCATTTACTCTCCCCAACGGCTGCCATTGTCTGCAGCCGCTGGAGGGGGAGTAATCCTACCATGCTGACCGATCAGCAGTGATCGGCAGCACGGCAGACACAGGGGGAGAGTGCAGGGAGGCAGAGGGACCTTCCGGTCCCTCTGACAGCAGCAGCGGAGGGATGTTTCTCTTCCCTGCCGCTGCTAACACTCTCTATCTGACTGGTCGCATCCTGTGCGACCAGGTCAGATAGAGCACTTGCAGGGATGGTCGCATCTGATGCGACCATGCCAGGCAAGTGGCTAAACTTCTTTGATTATTGCCCTGGATGATGTGAAGACAAAGCAAGCTGGAACTTTAGGTGTCCAACCACGACCTGTACGGGCTTTGAAGGTAACTTTATGATTTGCATATCATAATTAGCGGCGGCTGCTGTGCCGGCCCTCTAGTGCGGGGCTGGTAGACATACATGTTATCATGTATGTAATATGTGCTGGCTGGTTCCCCCTGGGGATCAGCTGCGCTGTGTGTATCTGGAGCAGAGCAGCTCCCAGGAATCAGCATAACGCTTCACACACTC
The DNA here is from genome assembly GCF_028390025.1 of Pseudophryne corroboree. Classification (NCBI taxonomy): domain Eukaryota; kingdom Metazoa; phylum Chordata; class Amphibia; order Anura; family Myobatrachidae; genus Pseudophryne; species Pseudophryne corroboree. The sequence continues at coordinate 538,858,793 of NC_086445.1, forward strand.
TATGCCCACCCCCATTGGCTAGTTTCACAGGAGTCTGGAGGCGGGCTAGCAGTGTGTGATACCTTATGCTGATTCCCGGGGGTACAAACCAGCACATATATTACATACAGGATAACAAGTATGTTTATATGTACTAAGCAGTTCCCCCCTGCACTATATGGTTGGCGCTGCAGCTGCCACTGATCATAACCCCTCAGCTACAATCCTGGTCAATATTTGCTCAACATCCTCATTCCGGGTAACTAAATGGTATATTTTCTACTTCATCATAGATCATATTGCTGCTAAACCAATATCTCTGGTATCTTCATAGCTCTTCTATATGTAATGACATTTTCCTATCGATCACATGCCCTATTACATGTACTAACTAACCTGTTGCAGGAAATCCTTCAAATTTGGCTATCTCTATATAAAAATAAGAATTTACTCACCGGTAATTCTATTTCTCGTAGTCCGTAGTGGATGCTGGGAACTCCGTAAGGACCATGGGGAATAGACGGGCTCCGCAGGAGACTGGGCACTCTAAGAAAGAATTAGGACTACTGGTGTGCACTGGCTCCTCCCTCTATGCCCCTCCTCCAGACCTCAGTTAGGGAAACTGTGCCCGGAAGAGCTGACACAATAAGGAAAGGATTTGGAATCCCGGGTAAGACTCATACCAGCCACACCAATCACACCGTACAACTCGTGATACTATACCCAGTTAACAGTATGAATAACAACTGAGCCTCACGAACAGATGGCTCATAACAATAACCCTTTAGTTAGGCAATAACTATATACAAGTATTGCAGACAATCCGCACTTGGGATGGGCGCCCAGCATCCACTACGGACTACAAGAAATAGAATTACCGGTGAGTAAATTCTTATTTTCTCTGACGTCCTAGTGGATGCTGGGAACTCCATAAGGACCATGGGGATTATACCAAAGCTCCCAAACGGGCGGGAGAGTGCGGATGACTCTGCAGCACCGAATGAGCAAACTCAAGGTCCTCCTCAGCCAGGGTATCAAACTTGTAGAATTTTGCAAACGTGTTTGATCCCGACCAGGTAGCAGCTCGGCAAAGTTGTAAAGCCGAGACCCCTCGGGCAGCCGCCCAAGAAGAGCCCACCTTCCTCGTGGAATGGGCTTTGACTGATTTAGGATGCGGCAGTCCAGCCGCAGAATGTGCAAGTTGAATCGTGGAGCAGATCCAGCGAGCAATAGTCTGCTTAGAAGCAGGAGCACCCAACTTGTTGGGTGCATGCAGGATAAACAGCGAGTCAGTCTTTCTGACTCTAGCCGTCCTGAAAACATAGATTTTCAGGGCCCGGACTACGTCCAGCAACTTGGAAGCCTCCAAGTCCCGAGTAGCCGCAGGCACCACAATAGGTTGGTTCAAATGAAACGCTGATACCACCTTAGGGAGGAATTGGGGGCGCGTTCTCAATTCTGCTCTGTCCATATGGAAGATCAGATAGGGGCTTTTACAGGACAAAGCCGCCAATTCTGACACCCGCCTAGCCGAAGCCAAGGCCAAAAGCATGACCACTTTCCACGTGAGATATTTTACTTCCACGGTCTGAAGTGGCTCAAACCAATGTGATTTTAGGAAATCCAACACAACGTTGAGATCCCAAGGTGCCACTGGGGGCACAAAAGGGGGCTGAATATGCAGCACTCCCTTAACAAACGTCTGAACTTCAGGCAGTGAAGCCAGTTCTTTTTGAAAGAAAATAGACAGGGCCGAAATCTGGACTTTAATGGATCCCAATATTAGGCCCATAGTCACTCCTGACTGTAGGAAGTGCAGAAATCGACCCAGCTGAAATTCTTCTGTGGGGGCCTTCATAGCCTCACACCAAGCAACATATTTTCGCCATATGCGGTGATAATGCTTTGCTGTCACATCTTTCCTAGCTTTTATCAGCGTAGGAATGACTTCAACCGGAATGCCCTTTTCCATCAGGATCCGGCGTTCAACCGCCATGCCGTCAAACGCAGCCGCGGTAAGTCTTGGAACAGACAGGGCCCCTGCTGTAGCAGGTCCAGTCTGAGAGGCAGAGGCCAAGGGTCCTCTGAGATAATTTCTTGTAGTTCCGGGTACCAAGTCCTTCTTGGCCAATCCGGAACGATGAGTATAGTTCTTACTCCTCTCTTTCTTATTATCCTCAGCACCTTTGGTATGAGAGGAAGAGGAGGGAACACATAAACCGACTGGTACACCCACGGTGTCACTAGAGCGTCCACAGCTATCGCCTGAGGGTCCCTTGACCTGGCGCCATATCTTTTTAGCTTTTTGTTTAGACGGGACGCCATCATGTCCACCTGTGGCCTTTCCCAACGGTTTACAATCAGTTGGAAGACTTCTGGATGAAGTCCCCACTCTCCCGGGTGGAGGTCGTGCCTGCTGAGGAAGTCTGCTTCCCAGTTGTCCACTCCCGGAATGAACACTGCTGACAGTGCTATCACGTGATTTTCCGCCCATCGGAGAATCCTTGTGGCTTCTGCCATCGCCATCCTGCTTCTTGTGCCGCCCTGTCGGTTTACATGGGCGACCGCCGTGATGTTGTCTGACTGAATCAGCACAGGCTGGTTTTGAAGCAGGGGTCTTGCCTGACTTAGGGCATTAAATGGCCCTCAGTTCCAGAATATGTATGTATAGGGAAGCCTCCTGACTTGACCATTGTCCTTGGAAGTTTCTTCCCTGCGTGACTGCCCCCCAACCTCGGAGGCTTGCATCCGTGGTCACCAGGACCCAGTCCTGTATGCCGAATCTGCGGCCCTCTAGAAGATGAGCACTCTGCAGCCACCACAGCAGAGACACCCTGGCCCTCGGGGACAGGGTGATCAGCCGATGCATCTGAAGATGCGATCCGGACCACTTGTCTAACAGATCCCACTGAAAGATCCTTGCATGGAACCTGCCGAATGGAATTGCTTCGTAAGAAGCTACCATCTTTCCCAGGACTCGCGTGCAGTGATGCACCGACACCTGTTTTGGTTTCAGGAGGTCTCTGACCAGAGATGACAACTTATTGGCCTTCTCCTCCGGGAGAAACACCTTCTTCTGTTCCGTGTCCAGAATCATACCCAGGAACAGCAGACGCGTCGTAGGAACCAGCTGCGACTTTGGAATATTCAGAATCCAGCCGTGCTGTTGTAGCACTTCCTGAGATAGTGCTACTCCGACCAACAACTGCTCCCTGGACCTCGCCTTTATAAGGAGATCGTCCAAGTATGGGATAATTATAACTCCCTTCTTTTGAAGGAGTATCATCATTTCGGCCATTACCTTGGTAAATACCCTCGGTGCCGTGGACAGACCAAACGGCAACGTCTGGAATTGGTAATGGCAGTCTTGTACCACAAAACGGAGGTACACCTGGTGAGGTGGGTAAATGGGGACATGCAGGTAAGCATCCTTGATGTCCAGTGATACCATGTAATCCCCTTCTTCCAGGCTTGCAATAACCGCCCTGAGCGATTCCATTTTGAACTTGAACCTTCTTATTTAAGTGTTCAAGGATTTCAAATTTAGAATGGGTCTCACCGAACCGTCTGGTTTCGGTACCACAAACATTGTGGAATAGTAACCCCGTCCCTGTTGAAGGAGGGGAACTTTTATTATCACCTGCTGGAGGTACAGCTTGTGAATTGCCACCAGCACTACATCCCTGTCCGGGGGAGTAGCTGGCAAGGCTGATTTGAGGTAACGGCGAGGGGGAGACGTCTCGAATTTCAGCTTGTATCCCTGAGATACCACTTGTAGAACCCAGGGATCCACCTGTGAGCGAACCCAACGGTCGCTGAAGTTCCGGAGACGGGCCCCCACCGCACCTGGCTCCACCAGTGGAGCCCCAGCGTCATGCAGTGGATTTAGTGGAAGCAGGGGAGGATTTCTGTTCTTGGGAACTGGCTGTATGGTGCAGCTTTTTCCCTCTACCCCTGCCTCTGGGCAGAAAGGACGCGCCTTTAAGCGCTTGCCTTTCTGGGGTCGAAAGGACTATACCTGATAATACGGTGCTTTCTTTGGCTGTGAGGGAACCTGGGGTAAAAATGTCGACTTCCCAGCTGTCGCTGTGGAAACGAGGTCCGAGAGACCATCCCCAAACAATTCCTCACCCTTGTAAGGCAAAACCTCCATGTGCCTTTTAGAATCCGCATCACCTGTCCACTGCCGAGTCCATAATACTCTCCTGGCAGAAATGGACATTGCATTTATTCTAGATGCCAGCCGGCAAATATCCCTCTGTGCATCTCTCATGTATAAGACTACGTCTTTAATATGCTCTATGGTTAGCAATATAGTGTCCCTGTCAAGGGAATCAATGTTATCAGACAGGGAATCAGACCACGCTGCTGCAGCACTGCACATCCATGCTGAAGCAATAGCAGGTCTCAGTATAGTACCGGAGTGTGTATATACAGACTTCAGGATAGCCTCCTGCTTTCTATCCGCAGGCTCCTTTAAGGCGGCCGTATCCTGAGACGGTAGTGCCACCTTTTTTGACAAGCGTGTGAGCGCTTTATCCACCCTCGGGGATGTCTCCCAACGTACCCTGTCCTCTGGCGGGAAAGGGTACGCCATTAGTAACATTTTAGAAATCACTAGTTTTTTATCAGGGGAAGCCCACGCTTCTTCACACACTTCATTTAACTCATCTGAAGGGGGAAAAACCACTGGTTGCTTTTTCTCCCCAAACATAATACCCTTTTTAGTGGTACCTGGGTTAATGTCAGAAATGTGCAACACATTTTTCATTGCCGTAATCATGCAACGGATGGCCCTAGTGGAATGTACATTAGTCTCGTCGTCGTCGACACTGGAGTCAGACTCCGTGTCGACATCTGTGTCTGCCATCTGAGGTAGCGGGCGTTTTTGAGCCCCTGATGGCCTTTGAGACGCCTGGGCAGGCACTGGCTGAGAAGCCGGCTGTCCCACAGCTGTTATGTCATCGAACCTTTTATGTAAGGAGTTGACACTGTCGGTTAATACCTTCCACATATCCATCCACTCTGGTGTCGACCCCACAGGGGGTGACATCACATTTATCGGCACCTGCTCTGCCTCCACATAAGCCTCCTCATCAAACATGTCGACACAGCCGTACCGACACACCGCACACACACAGGGAATGCTCTGACTGAGGACAGGACCCCACAAAGTCCTTTGGGGAGACAGAGAGAGAGTATGCCAGCACACACCACAGCGCTATATAAACAGGGATTTACACTACACAAAGTGATTTTCCCTATAGCAGCTAGAATATACAGTTTTGCGCCTAAATTTAGTGCCCCCCCTCTCTTTTTTTACCCTATTGAGCCTGGAAACTGCAGGGGAGAGCCTGGGGAGCGTCCTTCCAGCGGAGCTGTGAAAAGGAAATGGCGCCAGTGTGCTGAAGGAGATAGCCCCGCCCCTTTTTCGGCGGGCTTCTCCCGCTCTTTTATTAATATTATGGCAGGGGATTTTTACACATATATAGTTTATTAGACTATATGATGTGTTTTTTTTGCCATTTTAAGGTACTCTAATTGCAGCCCAGGGCGCCCCCCCCCCAGCGCCCTGCACCCATCAGTGACCGGAGTATGTGGTGTGCATAGGGAGCAATGGCGCACAGCTGCAGTGCTGTGCGCTACCTTAATGAAGACCGGAGTCTTCAGCCGCCGATTTCCAGGACGTTCTTCTTGCTTCTGGCTCTGCAAGGGGGACGGCGGCGCGGCTCCGGGACCGGACGACCGAGGCTGGGCCTGTGTTCGATCCCTCTGGAGCTAATGGTGTCCAGTAGCCTAGAAGCCCAAGCTAGCTGCAAGCAGGTAGGTTCGCTTCTCTCCCCTAAGTCCCTCGTAGCAGTGAGTCTGTTGCCAGCAGATCTCACTGAAAATAAAAAACCTAATAAATACTTTCTTTACTAGAAGCTCAGGAGAGCCCCTAGTGTGCAACCAGCTCGAGCCGGGCACAGATTCTAACTGAGGTCTGGAGGAGGGGCATAGAGGGAGGAGCCAGTGCACACCAGTAGTCCTAATTCTTTCTTAGAGTGCCCAGTCTCCTGCGGAGCCCGTCTATTCCCCATGGTACTTACGGAGTTCCCAGCATCCACTAGGATGTCAGAGAAATGGTGTGAATAAAGGCCCATACACATTAGCCGATTTTGAGCTCAAAGCAGATCACTTTTGGCGTTTTGAGCTACTTTGAGCTTAAACTCGGCCAGTGTGTATGGCTGGGCGATGAGCGCTGATGCTCGCTCTTGCATAATCACTGGCCGTCGCCATCCGTCGGACTGTTTGAACAGCCGAGTGAAGCACTGTCCACAGTCTCCTACTGTGGAAAGTGGTTCACCCCCTGTGAACATCGCTGGGCACAGGGAAAATCGCTCAGTGTGTATGCACTGAGCTATTTTCCTGCCAGCGATGTTCACATCATCGCTCTGCATACATGCTGGGCAAAAACAGTGTCTATGCACCTTAAAAGACGGATCTTTGATCTGCATTTCACTACTTTCTCCCAAAAAATTGATTAAAATCATTATCACTGCAATGTGTTTACTGAAGGATTCACATGCCCCATGTCACACAATGCAATAGGAATATATTGGACATAATCCAACCGCATTGGAAACAGTGACAGTTGCAGATCTAGTGGCAACAAGTAGAGTGAATGAACCTGGGCCAGAAAACTCCAAAAGATTAAAGATCCAGTACTGATTAATTATGCCATTAAGGGCTCACACTGTATGAAAGGAAGCAGAGGAGTTCTTCAGGGAGCCCGATATATATACTCCATTTGGTACATATCAACCCCGGTTGCTGATCGAAGCAAGGGTGCGTGGTTATGGCTTCTCATATAAAGCAGCTGTATTAGATAGCGCCGTGCAAAAACAGACCCCTGCTAATCGCAATTGCTCCAACACGCACCCCAAGTGTCAGAGTAGATGTCAAGGAGCTAAGTGGGAACATAATACCAGCAGTTATGCAATTTGTAAGAATTTTCTTTAATGTAGTCATTGATAGTGGAATTAGCAACTCCTACAATGTCAGGTTATTTCTCCTGATCTAGTTGTACTTTCATTTCAGATTCCTACTTGAATTGAAACAAGTCCCTCTCATAATCAGAAATGGGGATTAGGGCATAGTAGTGCTGACCCTGTTAAAAATAATTTCTCTGACGTCCTAGTGGATGCTGGGAACTCCGTAAGGACCATGGGGAAAAGACGGGCTCCGCAGGAGACTGGGCACTCTAAAAGAAAGATTAGGTACTATCTGGTGTGCACTGGCTCCTCCCTCTATGCCCCTCCTCCAGACCTCAGTTAGATTTCTGTGCCCGGCCGAGCTGGATGCACACTAGGGGCTCTCCTGAGCTCCTAGAAAGAAAGTATATGTTAGGTTTTTTATTTTACAGTGAGACCTGTTCGCAACAGGCTCACTGCAACGAGGGACTAAGGGGAGAAGAAGCGAACCTACCTGCTTGCAGCTAGCTTGGGCTTCTTAGGCTACTGGACACCATTAGCTCCAGAGGGATCGACCGCAGGACCCGTCCTTGGTGTTCGTTCCCGGAGCCGCGCCGCCGTCCCCCTTACAGAGCCAGAAGCATGAAGATGGTCCGGAAAATCGGCGGCAGAAGACTTCAGTCTTCACCAAGGTAGCGCACAGCACTGCAGCTGTGCGCCATTGCTCCTCATACACACTTCACACTCCGGTCACTGAGGGTGCAGGGCGCTGGGGGGGGGGCGCCCTGAGCAGCAATAAAAACACCTTGGCTGGCAAAATAATCACAATATATAGCCCCAGAGGCTATATATGTGGTAATTACCCCTGCCAGAATCCATAAAAAAGCGGGAGAAAAGTCAGCCGAAAAAGGGGTGGAGCCATCTCCCTCAGCACACTGGCGCCATTTCTCCCTCACAGTTCCGCTGGAAGGAAGCTCCCTGGCTCTCCCCTGCAGTCTGCACTACAGAAAGGGTAAAAAAGAGAGGGGGGGGCACTAAATTTAGGCGCAGTATAACTTATAGCAGCTATAAGGGGACATAATTCAGTTAGTCCCTGCATTATATAGCGCTCTGGTGTGTGCTGGCATACTCTCTCTCTGTCTCCCCAAAGGGCTTTTGTGGGGTCCTGTCTCCTTTAAGAGCATTCCCTGTGTGTGTGCGGTGTGTCGGTACGACTGTGTCGACATGTTTGATGAGGAGGCTTATGTGGAGGCAGAGCAGATGCCTATAAATGTGATGTCACCCCCTGCGGGGCAGACACCTGAGTGGATGGACTTATGGAAGGAATTACGTGCAAGTGTCGACTCCTTACATAAAAAATTTGACGACATGCCAAATGCGGGACAGCCGGCTTCTCAGCTCGTGCCTGCCCAGACGACTCAAAGGCCATCAGGGGCTCTAAAGCGCCCACTACCTCAGATGGCAGACACAGATGTCGACACGGATACTGATACCAGTGTCGACGACGAAGAGTCACATTTAATGTCCACTAGGGCCATTCGTTGCATGATTGAGGCAATGAAAGAGGTATTACACATTTCTGATATAAACCCAGGTACCTCAAAAAAGGGTATTATGTTTGGGGAGAAAAAACTACCAATAGTTTTTCCCCCATCTGAAGAATTAAATGAAGTGTGTGAAGAAGCGTGTGCTTTCCCCGATAAAAAATTGGTAATTTCAAAAAAATTACTAATGGCGTTCCCTTTCTCGCCAGAGGATAGGTCACGTTGGGAAACTCCCCCTAGGGTGGATAAAGCGCTCACACGTTTGTCAAAAAAGGTGGCACTACCGTCTCCAGATACGGCCGCCCTAAAGGAACCTGCTGATAGAAAGCAGGAGGCTATCCTGAAGTCTATATATACACACACTGGTGTTATACTGAGACCAGCTATTGCTTCAGCGTGGATGTGCAGTGCTGCTGCTGCATGGTCAGATTCCCTGTCGGAAAATATTGACACCCTAGACAGGGACACTATATTGCTAACCGTAGAGCATATAAAAGACTCAGTCTTATACATGAGAGATGCACAGAGGGAGATCTGCCGGCTGGCATCTAGAATAAGTGCATTGTCCATTTCTGCTAGGAGAGGCTTATGGACTCGGCCGTGGACAGGGGATGCAGATTCAAAAAGGCACATGGAAGTTTTGCCTTATAAGGGTGAGGAGTTATTCGGGGATGGTCTCTCAGACCTAGTTTCCACAGCAACAGCTGGGAAGTCAGCATTTTTGCCCCATGTCCCCTCACAGCCTAAGAAAGCGCCGTATTATCAGGTACAGTCCTTTCGACAATGCACAAAATGGTAAGCTGCTCAATCAGATTGTGATGTCACTCAGGTGCTAAAAGGGGAGGGGTAATTCTGTGTAGGAAAAAACAATGTGTTCCCTAATGCACACCGAGTGAAAAATATTACTACATAATAGATAATACGGAGATCTTAGTTGCGTATATCTGCAGATATAGGGTTAAGCCCCCAGGCCGATCAACAAGGCTTCTCCGGCTGGGCTGCTTCAGGTCGGCACACCCTAACACTTTATTAACACTTATGATTTTCTCTATCACTTTGTATATATTTTTGTATTATTTTAATCACACCTCTTGCATAGCACTTCTGTGCTTCTTATTAACCCTTATTAATTCTCACCTGTGTGCTGACCTGGGGTAGCCGACCTGTGCCGAAGTTATGGGGTCCTGCACCCCGGACCCATACCTAGTATTAGGGACCCCCAGTGACGGAGAAGCCTTGTTGATCGGCCTGGGGGCTTAACCCTATATCTGCAGATATACGCAACTAAGATCTCCGTATTATCTGACTATTATGTAGTAATATTTTTCACTTGGTGTGCATTAGGGAACACATTGTTTTTTTCCTACACAGAATTACCCCTCCCCTTTTAGCACCTGAGTGACATCACAATCTGATTGAGCAGCTTACCATTTTGTGCATTGTATTTAGAGAGGCATGGGTGGGTCAGCATTAGGAGGGATTGCTGACTCCAGAGTGCCATAGGAGAAGCTAGGGGTATCTCCAGGTAAGCTGGCTCTCAGATGCTGTAGGAGCCATTACCATGTGGCCTTCCACTGGGAATTTAACCCAGACATATTTGTAATTATTTATGGGGTGGGTGTGGGGTGCGATTGCCCCTGTGTCGGTATGGCTGGGCTGCTTCAGGTCGGCACACCCTAACACTTTATTAACACTTATGATTTTCCCTATCACTTTGTATATATTTTTGTAATATTTTAATCACACCTCTTGCATAGCACTTCTGTGCTTCTTATTAACCCTTATTAATTCTCACCTGTGTGCTGACCTGGGGTAGCCGACCTGTGCCGAAGTTATGGGGTCCTGCACCCCGGACCCATACCTAGTATTAGGGACCCCCAGCGACGGAGAAGCCTTGTTGATCGGCCTGGGGGCTTAACCCTATATCTGCAGATATACGCAACTAAGATCTCCGTATTATCTGACTATTATGTAGTAATATTTTTCACTCTGTGTGCATTAGGGAACACATTGTTTTTTCCTACACAGAATTACCCCTCCCCTTTTAGCACCTGAGAGAAATCACAATCTGATTGAGCAGCTTACCATTTTGTGCATTGTATTTAGAGAGGCATGGGTGGGTCAGCATTAGGAGGGATTGCTGACTCCAGAGTGCCATAGGAGAAGCTAGGGGTATCTCCAGGTAAGCTGGCTCTCAGATGCTGTAGGAGCCATTACCATGTGGCCTTCCACTGGGAATTTAACCCAGACATATTTGTAATTATTTATGGGGTGGGTGTGGGGTGCGATTGCCCCTGTGTCGGTATGGCTGGGCTGCTTCAGGTCGGCACACCCTAACACTTTATTAACACTTATGATTTTCCCTATCACTTTGTATATATTTTTGTATTATTTTAATCACACCTCTTGCATAGCACTTCTGTGCTTCTTATTAACCCTTATTAATTCTCACCTGTGTGCTGACCTGGGGTAGCCGACCTGTGCCGAAGTTATGGGGTCCTGCACCCCGGACCCATACCTAGTATTAGGGACCCCCAGTGACGGAGAAGCCTTGTTGATCGGCCTGGGGGCTTAACCCTATATCTGCAGATATACGCAACTAAGATCTCCGTATTATCTGACTATTATGTAGTAATATTTTTCACTCGGTGTGCATTAGGGAACACATTGTTTTTTCCTACACAGAATTACCCCTCCCCTTTTAGCACCTGAGTGACATCACAATCTGATTGAGCAGCTTACCATTTTGTGCATTGTATTTAGAGAGGCATGGGTGGGTCAGCATTAGGAGGGATTGCTGACTCCAGAGTGCCATAGGAGAAGCTAGGGGTATCTCCAGGTAAGCTGGCTCTCAGATGCTGTAGGAGCCATTACCATGTGGCCTTCCACTGGGAATTTAACCCAGACATATTTGTAATTATTTATGGGGTGGGTGTGGGGTGCGATTGCCCCTGTGTCGGTATGGCTGGGCTGCTTCAGGTCGGCACACCCTAACACTTTATTAACACTTATGATTTTCCCTATCACTTTGTATATATTTTTGTATTATTTTAATCACACCTCTTGCATAGCACTTCTGTGCTTCTTATTAACCCTTATTAATTCTCACCTGTGTGCTGACCTGGGGTAGCCGACCTGTGCCGAAGTTATGGGGTCCTGCACCCCGGACCCATACCTAGTATTAGGGACCCCCAGTGACGGAGAAGCCTTGTTGATCGGCCTGGGGGCTTAACCCTATATCTGCAGATATACGCAACTAAGATCTCCGTATTATCTGACTATTATGTAGTAATATTTTTCACTCGGTGTGCATTAGGGAACACATTGTTTTTTCCTACACAGTCCTTTCGACCCCAGAAAAACAGGCGGGGAAAAGGCGGGTCCTTTCTGTCTAGAGGCAGAGGTAGGGGAAAAAAGCTGCAACAAACAGCAGGTTCCCAGGAACAAAAGTCCTCCCCCGCTGCTTCCAAATCCGCCGCATGACGGTGGGGCTCCACAGGCGGAGCCAGGTACGGTGGGGGGGCCGCCTCAAAAATTTCAGCGATCAGTGGGTTCGCTCACGGGTGGATCCCTGGATCCTTCAAGTAGTATCTCAGGGGTACAAGCTGGAATTCGAGGCGTCTCCCCCCCGCCGTTTCCTCAAATCTGCCTTGCCGACAACTCCCTCGGGCAGGGAGGCTGTGCTAGAGGCAATTCACAAGCTGTATTCCCAGCAGGTGATAGTCAAGGTGCCCCTACTTCAACAAGGACGGGGTTACTATTCCACACTGTTTGTGGTACCGAAACCGGACGGTTCGGTGAGACCCATTTTAAATTTGAAATCCTTGAACACATACATAAAAAGATTCAAGTTCAAGATGGAATCGCTGAGGGCGGTTATTGCAAGCCAGGACGAGGGGGATTACATGGTATCCCTGGACATCAAGGATGCTTACCTGCATGTCCCCATTTACCTTCCTCACCAGGAGTACCTCAGATTTGTGGTACAGGATTGCCATTACCAATTCCAGACACTGCCGTTTGGACTGTCCACGGCACCGAGGGTGTTTACCAAGGTAATGGCAGAAATGATGATACTCCTTCGAAAAAAGGGAGTTTTAATTATCCCGTACTTGGACGATCTCCTTATAAAGGCGAGGTCCAAGGAGCAGTTGTTGGTCGGAGTAGCACTATCTCGGGAAGTGCTACAACAGCACGGCTGGATTCTAAACATTCCAAAGTCACAGCTGGTTCCTTCCACACGCCTACTGTTCCTGGGGATGGTTCTGGACACAGAACAAAAAAAAGTGTTTCTCCCGCAGGAGAAAGCCAAGGAGCTGTCATCTCTAGTCAGAGACCTCCTGAAACCAAAATAGGTATCGGTGCATCACTGCACTCGAGTCCTGGGAAAAATGGTGGCTTCATACGAAGCAATTCCATTCGGCAGGTTCCATGCAAGGACCTTCCAGTGGGACCTCTTGGACAAGTGGTCGGGATCGCATCTTCAGATGCATCAACTGATAACCCTGTCTCCAAGGACCAGGGTGTCTCTACTGTGGTGGCTGCAGAGTGCTCATCTTCTAGAGGGCCGCAGATTCGGCATACAGGACTGGGTCCTGGTGACCACGGATGCCAGCCTTCGAGGCTGGGGGGCAGTCACACAGGGAAGAAATTTCCAGGGACTTTGGTCAAGTCAGGAGTCGTCCCTACACATAAATATTCTGGAACTGAGGGACATTTACAATGCCCTAAGTCAGGCAAGGCCCCTGCTTCAAAACCAGCCGGTACTGATCCAATCAGACAACATCACGGCAGTCGCCCATGTAAACCGACAGGGCGGCACAAGAAGCAGGATGGCGATGGCAGAAGCCACAAGGATTCTCCGATGGGCGGAAAATCACGTCATAGCACTGTCAGCAGTGTTCATTCCGGGAGTAGACAACTGGGAAGCAGACTTCCTCAGCAGACATGACCTACACCCGGGAGAGTGGGGACTTCATCCAGAAGTCTTCCAACTGTTGGTAAACCGTTGGGGAAGGCCACAGGTGGACATGATGGCGTCCCGCCTCAACAAAAAGCTAAAGAGATATTGCGCCAGGTCAAGGGACCCTCAGGCGATAGCTGTGGACGCTCTAGTGACACCGTGGGTGTACCAGTCGGTTTATGTGTTCCCTCCTCTGCCTCTCATACCAAAGGTACTGAGAATAATAAGAAGGCGAGGAGTAAGAACGATACTCGTGGTTCCGGATTGGCCAAGAAGAGCTTGGTACCCAGAACTTCAAGAAATTATATCAGAGGACCCATGGCCTCTACCGCTCAGACAGGATCTGCTACAGCAGGGGCCCTGTCTGTTCCAAGACTTACCGCGGCTGCGTTTGACGGCATGGCGGTTGAATTCCGGATCCTAAAAGAAAAGGGCATTCCGGAGGAAGTCATTCCTACGCTGATAAAAGCCAGGAAAGAAGTAACCGCAAACCATTATCACCGTATTTGGCGAAAATATGTTGCGTGGTGTGAGGCCAGGAAGGCCCCTACAGAGGAATTTCAGCTGGGTCGTTTTCTGCACTTCCTACAGTCGGGAGTGACTATGGGCCTAAAATTGGGTTCCATTAAGGTCCAGATTTCGGCTCTGTCGATTTTCTTCCAGAAAGAACTGGCTTCACTGCCTGAAGTTCAGACTTTTGTAAAGGGAGTGCTACATATTCAGCCCCCTTTTGTGCCTCCTGTGGCACCTTGGGATCTCAATGTGGTGTTGAGTTTCCTGAAATCACATTGGTTTGAGCCACTTAAAACTGTGGATCTGAAATATCTCACGTGGAAAGTGGTCCTGTTATTGGCCTTGGCTTCGGCCAGGCGGGTGTCAGAATTGGCGGCTTTGTCATGTAAAAGCCCTTATCTGATTTTCCATATGGATAGGGCAGATTTGAGGACTCGTCCCCAGTTTCTCCCTAAGGTGGTATCAGCTTTTTTCACTTGAACCAACCTATTGTAGTGCCTGCGGCTACTAGGGACTTGGAAGATTCCAAGTTACTGGACGTAGTCAGGGCCTTGAAAATTTATGTTTCCAGGACGGCTGGAGTCAGGAAAACTGACTCGCTTTTTATCCTGTATGCACCCAACAAAATAGATGCTCCTGCTTCTAAGCAGACTATTGCTCGCTGGATTTGTAGCACAATTCAGCTGGCGCATTCTGCGGCTAGATTGCCGCATCCTAAATCAGTAAAAGCCCATTCCACAAGGAAGGTGGGCTCATCTTGGGCGGCTGCCCGAGGGGTCTCGGCTTTACAACTTTGCCGAGCTGCAACTTGGTCAGGGGCAAACACGTTTGCTAAATTCTACAAATTTGATACCCTGGCTGAGGAGGACCTTGAGTTCTCTCATTCGGTGCTGCAGAGTCATCCGCACTCTCCCGCCCGTTTGGGAGCTTTGGTATAATCCCCATGGTCCTTACGGAGTTCCCAGCATCGACTAGGACGTCAGAGAAAATAAGATTTTACTCACCGGTAAATCTATTTCTCGTAGTCCGTAGTGGATGCTGGGCGCCCATCCCAAGTGCGGATTGTCTGCAATACTTGTATGTAGTTATTGCCTAACTAAGGGTTATTGTTGAGCCATCTGTTGAGAGGCTCAGTTTTATTTCATACTGTTAACTGGGTATAGTATCACGAGTTATACGGTGTGATTGGTGTGGCTGGTATGAGTCTTACCCGGGATTCAAAATCCTTCCTTATTGTGTCAGCTCTTCCGGGCACAGTATCCTAACTGAGGTCTGGAGGAGGGGCATAGAGGGAGGAGCCAGTGCACACCAGATAGTACCTAATCTTTCTTTTAGAGTGCCCAGTCTCCTGCGGAGCCCGTCTATTCCCCATGGTCCTTACGGAGTTCCCAGCATCCACTACGGACTACGAGAAATAGATTTACCGGTGAGTAAAATCTTATTTTTACTTTAATTGGCAACCCACTAAAGGTAAATAGTTACGTGTTTATATAATTACCAAACACATTGCTCACCTGTGCGCAGTCATATCTTACTTGTTGCAACATTCCTCTGAAATTCTGAGTTAGATGCATTGCCCTCTTTCTCTGACGTCCTAGTGGATGCTGGGTACTCCGTAAGGACCATGGGGTATAGACGGGCTCCGCAGGAGACTGGGCACTCTTAAAAGAAAGATTAGGTACTATATCTGGTGTGCACTGGCTCCTCCCTCTATGCCCCTCCTCCAGACCTCAGTTAGTATCTGTGCCCGGCCAGAGCTGGATGCACCCTAGGGGCTCTCCTGAGCTTCCTAGAAAAGAAAGTATTTGTTAGGTTTTTTATTTTCAGTGAGATCTGCTGGCAACAGACTCACTGCTACGTGGGACTGAGGGGAGAGAAGCGAACCTACCTGCTTGCAGCTAGCTTGGGCTTCTAAGGCTACTGGACACCATTAGCTCCAGAGGGATCGAACACAGGCCCAGTCCTCGGTCGTCCGGTCCCGGAGCCGCGCCGCCGTCCCCCTTGCAGAGCCAGAAGAACGAAGAGAAGTTGAAAATCGGCGGCTGAAGACTCCGGTCTTCATTAAGGTAGCGCACAGCACTGCAGCTGTGCGCCATTGCTCCCTTAGCACACCACACACTCCGGTCACTGATGGGTGCAGGGCGCTGGGGGGGCGCCCTGGGCAGCAATTAGATTACCTTACTTGGTGAAAAGCACATAATACAGTCTGATAAACTGTATATGTGCATTAACCCCCGCCATTAAAGTACATAAAAGGACAAGCCCGCCGCTGAGGGGGCCGGGCCTTCTTCCTCAGCACACCGGCGCCATTTTCTCTTCACAGCTCAGCTGGAAGGAAGCTCCCCAGGCTCTCCCCTGCAGTATCCTGGTACACAAAGGGTAAAAAAGAGAGGGGGGGCACATAAATTTAGGCGCAAAACTGTGTATATAAGCTGCTATAGGGGAAAAATCACTCAGTATAGTGTACATCCCTGTATTATATAGCGCTGTGGTGTGTGCTGGCATACTCTCTCTCTGTCTCTCCAAAGGGTCTGGTGGGGGAACTGTCTTCAAATAGAGCATCCCCTGTGTGTGTGGTGTGTCGGTACGCGTGTGTCGACATGTCTGAGGTAAAAGGCTCCTCTAAGGAGGTGATAGAGCGGATAAGTGTGTGGGAGGGTGTCTCCGTCAACAACGCTGACACCTGTTTGGATATGTGTAAGTGCTGAGGTAAAATTATTGCACAAAAGGTTAGGGAACAGAAAGGAAATCTACCCTGGTCTGTCCCTATGTCACAGAGTCCTTCAGAGTCTCTCTATGTTCACTATCCATAATAACAAAGTATCGACATGGAGTTTAACTCCACTGTCGACTACGATAATGCAAAGTTACAGCCAAGAGGGCTAAAAGATATTCAATATATGATTATTGGAATAAAAGATGATTTGCATATCACTGATGACTCATCTGTCCCTGACACGAGAGTACACATGTTAAGGAGAAGAATGCTGAGGTAAATTTCCCTCCTCTTATGAGGAAAAAGAGCGTGAATCTCCAGACAAGAGACGGCAGCTTCCCACAAGAGAATTCTCAGGCTGTATCCTTTCCCCACTAGGGCCAGGATGTGTTGAGAATCTTCCCCTTGGGTGTCCTGTTTGCACTAGCTATTCTCAGGGATCCTGCAGATAGCGTGCACATTCTAGTATACTACCCAGACCGGCGATTGTGTCGGCATGGGGTTATAGCGCTGTGGCAGCGTGGACAGGTACCTTATCAGCAGAGATTGAGACCCTAGTATGCATATAAATATTTTAATATGCTGTCTTAAGTGATAGATATATAATTATAAAGCATGCCCAAAGGGACATGAGTATACTGGGTCCTAGAGACAAAAGCTATGTCGATTTTTGCTTGACGTGTCCTGTAGAATATACATTGGACAGATGATGCCGACTTAAGAGGCATGTGGAAGGCTGAGGATTGTGTGGAGAAAGGTTCTCGGGCCTGGTCTCCACAGTTCTAGCTGGTAATTCTGATATTTTGCCTTATATTCCTGCACAGCCTAGGAAAGCACGACATTATTAAATGCAGCTTTTCGAATAAAGAAACATGAAAGTCTGAGGTGCGTCCTTTCTTGTCAGAGCCGGGGGCAGAGGAAAGAAGCTGTACCACACAGCTAGTCCCCAGGAACAGAAGTCCTCCCCGGCCTCTACAAAAATCCACCGCATGTCGCTGGGGCTCCACAGACGGAGCTAGGCCCGGTGGGGACACGCCTTCGTAAGTTCAGCCACAAGTGGGTTCACTCCCTGTTAGATCCCTGGGCAATAGAAATTGTATCGCAGGGATACAGGCTGGACTGTGAGAAGATACCCCCTCACCGAGGACCCGGCGGGCTTCCCCCCAAGAGAGGGAGCCAGTGTTAACTGCAATTCGTAAATTGTATCTTCAACAAGTGGTGGTCAAGGGTCCCCTCCTTCAACAAGAGGGTGTTATTATTCGACCATGTTATAATCCCGAAACCAGACGGTACGGTTAGACCCATATTGAATTAAAATCCCTGAACATATACCTGAAAAGGTTCAGGTTCAAGATGGAATCGCTAAGAGCGGTCATTGCATGCCTGAAATGAATCGGGACATAAGGGATGCATACCTTCATGTCCCCATTTATCCACCTCATCAGGCGTACCTCAGAATTGCGGTACGGGATTGTCATTACCAATTTCACCAAGGTAATGGCGGATATGATGGTGCTCCTGCGGAAGCAAGGTGTCACTATTATCACATACTTGGATGATCTCCTCATAAAAGCGAGATCAAGAGAGCAGTTGCTGGACAGCGTATCACCTTCTCTGGAAGTGAAACGGCAACACGACTGGATTCTATATATTCCTAAGTCGCAGTTGGTTCCTACAGCTCATCTGCCTCGCCTGGGCATGATCCTAGACACAGACCAGAAGAGGGTTTATCTCCCGATAGAGAGAGCTCAGGAGCTCATGACACTGGTCAGGAATCCATTGAAAACCAAAACAGGTGTCAGTGCATCACTGCACTCGAGTCCTGGGAAGGATGATGGCATCATACGAGGCCATCCCCTTCGGCTGGTTCCATACAAGGACAATGGAACTTACTGGACAAGTGGTCCGGATCACATCTTCAGATGCATCGGTTAATCACCCTATCCCCCAGGGCCAGGGTGTCTCTCCTGTGGTGGCTGCGGAGTGCTCACCTTCTCGAGGGCCGCAGATTCGGCATTCAGGACTGGGTCCTGGTGACCACGGATGCAAGCCTCCGAGGGTGGGGGGCAGTTACACAGGGAAGAAAATTCCAAGGTTTGTGGTCAAGCCAACAGACTTGCCTTCACATCAATATCCTGGAACTAAGGGCCATATACAACGCCCTAAGTCAAGCGGAGTTCCTGCTTCGCGACCAACCGGTTCTGATCCAGTCAGACCGCAGGGGCTCATGTAAACCGCCAGGGCGGCACAAGGAGCAGGGTGGCGAGGATAGAAGCCACCAGAATTCTTCGCTGGGCGGAGAATCAAGTAAGCGCACTGTCAGCAGTGTTCATTCCGGGAGTGGACACGACCTCCACCCGGGAAAGTGGTGACTTCATCAGGAAGTCTTCACGCAGTTTTGCAAATTGATGGAAACTGCCTCAGGTGGACTACATGGCGTCCCACCTCAATAAAAAGATAAAAAAGGTTTTACGCTGGGTCAAGGGACTCTCAGGCGATAGCTGTGGTCGCACTAGTAACACCGTGGGTGTTCCAGTCGGTCTATATATTCCCTCCTATTCCTCTCAGACCCAAGGGCTGAGAATTGTAATAAACGGAGGAGTGTGAACAATATTCTTTGCTCCGGATTGGCCAAGAAGGACTCGGTACCCGGAACTGCAAGAAATGTTCTCAGAGGACCCATGGCCTCTGCCTCTCAGTAAGGACATGTTGCAACAGGGACCCTGTCTGATCCAAGACTTACCGCGGCTGCGTTGGACGGCATGGCGGTTGAACGCCGGATCCTAGCGGAAAAGGGCATTCCGGATGCAGTTATTCCTACGCTGATAAAGGCTAGGAAAGACGTGACAGCAAGGCTTTTTCACTGTATATGGCGAAAATAGGTTGCTTGGTGTGTGGCCGGGAAGGCCCTACAGAGGAATTCCAGGGGGGTCGATTCCTGCACTTCCTACAGTCAGGAGTGACTATGGGCCTAAAATTAGGATCCATAAAGGCCAAGATTTCGGCCCTATCCCTTTTTCTCTCAAAAAGAACTGGCTTCACTGCCTGAAGTTCGGACGTTGTTACAGGGGTGCTGCATATTCAGCCCATTTTGTGCCTCCAGTGGCACCTTGGGATCTTAACGTGTGTTGGATTCCTAAAATCCCACTGGTTTGAGCCACTTAAGACCGTGGAGCTAAAATATCTCACGTGGAAAGTGGTCATGCTTTTGGCCTTAGCTTGGACTAGGCGTGTGTCAGAATTGGCGGCTTTGTCATGTAAAAGCCCATATCTGATCTTCCATATGGAAAGGGCAGAATGGAGGACTCGTCCCCAATTTCTCCCTAAGGTGGTATTATCGTTTCATTTGAACCAACCTATTGTGGTGCCTGCGGCTACTAGGGACTTGGAGGATTCCAAGTTGCTGGACGTAGTCCGGGCCCTGAAACTTATGTTTCCAGGACGGCTAGAGTCAGAAAAACTGACTCGCTATTTATCATGCATGCACCCAACAAGCTGGGTGCTCCTGCTTCAAAGCAGACTATTGCTCGCTGGATCTGTAGCACCATTCAGCTTGCACATTCTGCGGCTGGACTGCCGCATCCTAAATCAGTAAAAGCCCATTCCACGAGGAAGGTGGGCTCTTCTTGGGCGGCTGCCCGAGGGGTCTCGGCTTTACAACTTTGCCGAGCTGCTACTTGGTCGGGTTCAAACACTTTTGCAAAATTCTACAAGTTTGATACCCTGGCTGAGGAGGACCTTGAGTTTGCTCATTCGGTGCTGCAGAGTCATCCGCACTCTCCCGCCCGTTTGGGAGCTTTGGTATAATCCCCATGGTCCTTACGGAGTACCCAGCATCCACTATGACGTCAGAGAAAATAAGAATTTACTCACCGGTAATTCTATTTCTCGTAGTCCGTAGTGGATGCTGGGAGCCCGTCCCAAGTGCGGACTCTCTGCAATACATGTATATAGTTATTGCTTAACTAAAGGGTTATTGTATGAGCCATCTGTTGAGAGAGGCTCAGTTATTGTTCATACTGTTAACTGGGTATAGTTATCACGAGTTGTACAGTGTGATTGGTGTGGCTGGTATGAGTCTTACCCTGGATTCCAAATCCTTTCCTAGTAATGTCAGCTCTTCCGGGCACAGTTTCCCTAACTGAGGTCTGGAGGAGGGGCATAGAGGGAGGAGCCAGTGCACACCAGATATAGTACCTAATTTTTCTTTTAAGAGTGCCCAGTCTCCTGCGGAGCCCGTCTATACCCCATGGTCCTTACGGAGTACCCAGCATCCACTACGGACTACGAGAAATAGAATTACCGGTGAGTAAATTCTTATTTTTTATACCTTTTTTCAGGCCTTACCAGTCCTAACCTGTATTTTCCATTGCACTTTCTATAGTATGTTACATATAACATAAATATTAACAAAAATAAATGATTATTCTCATCTAATATAATAGTTGTGATAGAGGAAGGGAAAAGGCACAAATTGCCTAGCTATCTGTCACAAAAACCTAAAAGTCAGATGTGAGCTCAGGGCCCTTAAAACAATAGCTACCTCCCATCAGATTTTAACTTTTTATTGAAAAATGACAGTGAACAGTTTAATAATGTAAACATAGGGGTCTATTCATGTAGCAGAGAAAAGCTGCAAAACAGGTTTTTTTTTTCTCCTTTAGGCTATTCACAGAGCGGGTTACCATGAAGAAGTTCACGAATTCTCCAGCGCCCCCCCACGCTCTGTGGCTGAATCGCATCACCATACTTTAGTATAGTGAGTGTGATCCATGAAGGAACGGAAATCTCAGCTTTCCGCCTCTCCATGGGGTTCAGATTCGCCATCTCAGGAAGGCATAGTCTGAAATGCCCCCTGACCTCCCAGCAGCCTCCAGGGAGCTCAGTCAGTAGCACATGCATAGTGAGATTCGGGAAGACACCGGTGCAGACACTGTAAAGCGGGCGCATGCGCGGCGACATCAAAAGAAAGAAAAACAGAGAAACAGTCAGTGATAATGGGTCTGCAAAGGCAGCCACTACTGGTTCGCTTCCCAAACCTGTCTAACATACATGAATGACTACATAAGCCAGGTAAATATCGCAATGCTATGCTTTCAATGGAAAGTAATATTTATTTCTCTGACGTCCTAGTGGATGCTGGGAACTCCGTAAGGACCATGGGGAATAGACGGGCTCCGCAGGAGACTGGGCACTCTAAAGAAAAGATTAGGTACTATCTGGTGTGTACTGGCTCCTCCCTCTATGCCCCTCCTCCAGACCTCAGTTAGAATCTGTGCCCGGCCAGAGCTGGGTGCTCCTAGTGGGCTCTCCTGAGCTTACTAGTAAAGAAAGTATTTATTAGGTTTTTTATTTTCAGTGAGCTTCTGCTGGCAACAGACTCACTGCTACGTGGGACTAAGGGGAGAGAAGCAAACCTACCTGCTTGCAGCTAGCTTGTGCTTCTTAGGCTACTGGACACCATTAGCTCCAGAGGGTTCGAACACAGGCACCTGTCCTCGATCGTCCGTTCCCGGAGCCGCGCCGCCGTCCCCCTCGCAGAGCCAGAAGAACAGAAGCTTGAAGACGACGAAATCGGCGGCAGAAGACTCCTGTCTTCATTTAAGGTAGCGCACAGCACCGCAGCTGTGCGCCATTGCTCCCAGCACACTTACACACTCCAGTCACTGTAGGGTGCAGGGCGCTGGGGGGGGGGGGCGCCCTGGGCAGCAATTGAAGTACCTTTTGGCAATAAAAATACATATATACAGTCTGGCACTGTATATATGTAAAAAACCCCGCCATTTTTTTACACAGAAAGCGGGACAGAAGCCCGCCACTGAGGGGGCGGGGCCTTCTTCCTCAGCACACCAGCGCCATTTTCTCTTCACAGCTCCGCTGGAAGCAGCTCCCCAGGCTCTTCCCTGCAGTATCCAGGTACAAGAAGGGTAAAAAAGAGAGGGGGGGCACATAAATTTAGGCGCAAATAAAACATATAAGGCAGCTATTGGGTAATCACTTATTATAAGTGAAAATCCCTGTGTTATATAGCGCTGTGGTGTGTGCTAGCATACTCTCTCTCTGTCTCCCCAAAGGACTTTGTGGGGTCCTGTCCTCAGTCTGAGCATTCCCTGTGTGTGTGCGGTGTGTCGATACGGCTGTGTCGACATGTTTGATGAGGAGGGTTACGTGGAGGCGGAGCAAGGGCAGATAAGTGTGGGGTCGCCCCCGTCGGGGCTGACACCTGATTGGATGGATATGTGGAAGGTCTTAAACGACAATGTAAGCTCCTTACATAAAAGGTTTGATGACGCTGCAGCCTTGGGACAGCCGGGGTCTCAGCCTGCGCCTGCCCAGGCGACTCAGAAACCGTCAGGGGCTCATAAATGCCCTCTATCTCAGATGGTTGACACAGATGTCGACACGGAGTCCGACTCCAGTGTCGACGATGATGAGGCACATTTACAGTCTAAAATGACCAAGGCCATCCGATACATGATTATTGCAATGAAAGATGTATTACACATTTCTGAGATTAACCCTGTTAATACCAAGAGGGTTTATATGTTTGGGGAGAAAAAGCAGCCAGTGACTTTTCCCCCATCTGATGAATTAAATGAATTATGTGAAGAAGCGTGGAGTTCTCCTGATAAGAAACTAGTGATTTCTAAGAGGTTACTGATGGCGTACCCTTTCCCGCCAACGGACAGGTTACGTTGGGAAACATCCCCTAGGGTGGACAAGGCGCTGACACGCTTATCTAAAAAGGTGGCCCTGCCGTCTCAGGATATGGCCGCCCTAAAGGAGCCTGCGGATAGAAAGCAGGAAGCTATCCTGAAGTCAGTGTATACACACTCTGGTACTCTACTGAGACCTGCTATTGCTTCAGCCTGGATGTGTAGTGCTGTAGCAGCATGGACAGATACTCTGTCAGATGACATAGATTCCCTCGACAGGGATACTGTTTTGCTAACCCTGGGCCATATAAAAGACGTCGTCTTATATATGCGGGATGCTCAGAGGGACATTTGCCTGCTGGGCTCTAGAATTAATGCTATGTCCATTTCTGCCAGGAGGGTCTTATGGACTCGGCAATGGACAGGAGATGCTGATTCTAAAAAACACATGGAGGTTTTGCCTTATAAGGGTGAGGAATTGTTTGGGGACGGTCTATCGGACCTCGTGTCCACAGCGACAGCTGGAAAGTCGACTTTCTTGCCTCAGGTTTCCTCACAGCCTAAGAAAGCACCGTATTATCAAATGCAGTCCTTTCGTTCTCAGAAAGGCAAGAGGGTCAGGGGCGCATCCTTTCTTGCCAGAGGCAGGGGTAGAGGTAAGAAGCTGCACCATGCAGCCAGTTCCCAGGAACAAAAGTCCTCCCCTGCTTCCACTAAGTCCACCGCATGACGTTGGGGCTCCACAGGCGGAGCCAGGTGCGGTGGGGGCGCGTCTCCGAAACTTCAGCAACCAGTGGGTTCGCTCACAGGTGGATCTCTGGGCAGTACAAATTGTATCTCAGGGATACAAGCTGGAATTCGAAGCGACTCCCCCCCGCCGTTACCTCAAATCAGCCTTGCCAGCTTCCCCCATGGAAAGGGAGGTAGTACTGGCGGCAATTCACAAGCTGTACCTCCAGCAAGTGATTATCAGGGTCCCCCTCCTTCAACAGGGAAGGGGTTACTATTCCACAATGTTTGTGGTACCGAAACCGGACGGTTCGGTGAGACCCATTCTGAATTTAAAATCCTTTAACACTTCTATAAAGAAATTCAAGTTCAAAATGGAATCGCTCAGAGCGGTTATTGCAAGCCTGGAAGAGGGGGATTTTATGGTGTCGCTGGACATCAAGGATGCTTACTTGCATGTCCCCATTTACCCACTTCACCAGGAGTACCTCAGGTTTGTGGTACAGGACTGTCATTACCAGTTCCAGACGTTGCCGTTTGGCCTGTCCACGGCACCGAGGATATTTACCAAGGTAATGGCCGAAATGATGATACTCCTTCGGAAGAAGGGAGTTATAGTTATCCCGTACTTGGACGATCTCCTCATAAAGGCGAGGTCCAGAGAGCAGTTGTTGATCAGCGTAGCACTCTCTCAGGAAGTGTTGCAACAGCACGGCTGGATTCTAAATGTTCCAAAGTCGCAGCTGATTCCTACGACGCGTCTGCTTTTCCTGGGCATGATTCTGGACACAGAACAGAAGAAGGTGTTTCTCCCGGTGGAGAAGGCCCAGGAATTAGCATCTCTGGTCAGGGACCTCCTGAAACCAAAACAGGTATCGGTGCATCACTGCACGCGAGTCCTGGGAAAGATGGTGGCTTCATACGAAGCCATTCCCTTCGGCAGGTTCCATGCAAGGATCTTTCCGTGGGATCTGTTGGACAAGTGGTCCGGATCGCATCTTCAGATGCATCGGCTGATCACCCTGTCCCCAAGGGCCAGGGTGTCTCTTCTGTGGTGGCTGCAGAGTGCTCACCTTCTCGAGGGCCGCAGGTTCGGCATACAGGACTGGGTCCTGTTGACCACGGATGCAAGCCTCCGAGGATGGGGGGCAGTCACTCAGGGAAGAAACTTCCAAGGGCTGTGGTCAAGTCTGGAGACTTCTCTACACATAAATATACTGGAACTGAGGGCCATTTACAACGCCCTGAGTCAAGCAGAGCCCCTGCTTCGAAACCGGCCAGTGCTGATTCAGTCAGACAACATCACGGCGGTCGCCCATGTAAACCGCCAGGGCGGCACAAGAAGCAGGATGGCAATGGCGGAAGCCACAAAGATTCTTCGGTGGGCGGAGAATCACGAGCAAGCACTGTCAGCAGTGTTCATTCCGGGAGTGGACAACTGGGAAGCAGACTTCCTCAGCAGACACGACCTCCACCCGGGAGAGTGGGGACTTCATCAAGAAGTCTTCACACAGATTGCAAAGCGATGGGAACTGCCACAGGTGGACATGATGGCGTCCCGCCTCAACAAAAAGCTAAAAAGATATTGCGCCAGGTCAAGGGACCCTCAGGCGATAGCTGTGGACGCCCTAGTGACACCGTGGGTGTACCAGTCGGTATATGTGTTTCCTCCTCTTCCTCTCATACCCAAGGTACTGAGAATAGTAAGAAAGAGAGGAATAAGAACAATACTCATTGTTCCGGATTGGCCAAGTAGGACTTGGTACCCGGAACTGCAAGAAATGCGCACAGAGGACCCATGGCCTCTGACTCTCAGACAGGACCTGCTGCAACAGGGACCTGTCTGTTCCAAGACTTACCGCGGCTGCGTTTGACGGCATGGCGGTTGAACGCCGGATCCTAGCGGAAAAAGGCATTCCGGATGAAGTTATTCCTACGCTGATAAAGGCTAGGAAGGACGTGACAGCAAAGCATTATCACCGTATATGGCGAAAATATGTTGCTTGGTGTGAGGCCAGGACGGCCCCTACAGAGGAATTCCAGCTGGGTCGATTCCGGCACTTCCTACAGTCAGGGGTGACTATGGGCCTAAAATTGGGGTCCATAAAGGTCCAGATTTCGGCCCTATCCATTTTCTTTAAAAAAGAACTGGCTTCACTGCCTGAGGTTCAGACGTTTGTTAAGGGAGTGCTGCATATTCAGCCCCCCTTTTGTGCCACCAGTGGCACCCTGGGATCTTAACGTTGTGTAACGTTGTGTTGGATTTCCTGAAATCCCACTGGTTTGAGCCACTTAAGACCGTGGAACTAAAGTATCTCACGTGGAAAGTGGTCATGCTGTTGGCCTTAGCATCGGCTAGGCGTGTGTCGGAATTGGCGGCTTTGTCATGTAAAAGCCCATATCTTCCATATGGACAGGGGAGAATTGAGGACTCGTCCCCAATTTCTCCCAAAGGTGGTATCATCGTTTCATTTGAACCAACCTATTGTGGTGCCTGCGGCTACTCGGGACTTGGAGGACTCCAAGTTGCTGGACGTAGTCAGGGCTTTGAAAATATATGTTTCCAGAACGGCTGGAGTCAGGAATACTGACTCGCTGTTTATCCTGCATGCACCCAACAAGCTGGGTGCTTCTGCTTCAAAGCAAACTATTGCTCGCTGGATCTGTAGCACAATTCAGCTGTCTCATTCTGCGGCTGGATTGCCGCATCCAAAATCAGTAAAAGCCCATTCCACAAGGAAGGTGGGCTCTTCTTGGGCGGCTGCCCGAGGGGTCTCGGCTTTACAGCTTTGCTGAGCGGCTACTTGGTCGGGTTCAAACACCTGTGCAAAGTTCTACAAGTTTTGATACCCTGGCTGAGGAGGACCTTGTGTTTGCTCATTCGGTGCTGCAGAGTCATCCGCACTCTCCCGCCCGTTTGGGAGCTTTGGTATAATCCCCATGGTCCTTACGGAGTTCCCAGCATCCACTAGGACGTCAGAGAAAATAAGAATTTACTCACCGGTAATTCTATTTCTCGTAGTCCGTAGTGGATGCTGGGCGCCCGTCCCAAGTGCGGACTTTCTGCAATACGTGTATATAGTTATTGCTTAAATAAGGGTTATTGTTATGAGCCATCCGTTGAGTGAGGCTCAGTTGTTGTTAATACTGTTAACTGGGTAAGGTTATCACAAGTTGTACGGTGTGATTGGTGTGGCTGGTATGAGTCTTACCCTGGATTCCAAAAATCCTTTCCTTGTAATGTCAGCTCTTCCGGGCACAGTTTCCTTAACTGAGGTCTGGAGGAGGGGCATAGAGGGAGGAGCCAGTGCACACCAGATAGTACCTAATCTTTTCTTTAGAGTGCCCAGTCTCCTGCGGAGCCCGTCTATTCCCCATGGTCCTTACGGAGTTCTCAGCATCCACTACGAACTACGAGAAATAGAATTACCGGTGAGTAAATTCTTATTTTAACACATTCCTACATGAATAGAACCATTTGGAATGGAAGTATTGGAGCTAAATGTAATAGCCACTGCATTCTGGAGGTGCGGTTTTTTTTTTTAAAGCAGCAATCATTTTGCGAGGCAAAACCAGGTTTCTAAATAATTGCTGCTTTAAACAAAAAAACAGGCACACTCGCACAAAAGTTCTGCACCTCCGGAACTCAGGGGCTATTAAATTTAGCTACTGATGTTAGGCCACATACAAAAGGGCACCTAAACCCTACTTAAATGCCATTTCCAGCTTTAAAGCAAATCATTATAAGTTGACTACAGCAGAAAATACAGTATTGAGACGGTACCCTTTCAAATAATACAAATATACAAATATGGTCCACACGCACTGTTAGGTAGAAAATGTGATGTTCTTTAAATCACGCTGAAATTCCCATGAAGGTGTCATCAAAGGTTTTGTTTAGGACTTCCCTTTTGGAACACTTACCAGGGTTACAGTGCACCATTAATCACTCATATAGGAAATTCACTCACCTATTATTTAGCCGCTACGTTCATCAAAAGGTATCTTTGGTATGGAACCGTCTGTGCAGGCAGCTCCTAATATCCAGTTGAGGTGTGGATGGTTTAGTCCAAGTCCACTTCTTATAGCAACGTGATGAAAATCTCTATGTCCAAATATAAGGTAGTCTTAATTATAACTATTCACTGTATTATATACAGTACAGTAGCACACGTCTGGCTACATGAATAGCATACACGTTACTACATCCTTGGGGGACACACCAAAACTTTATTTACACAATAAGCCTGACCTAATTTCTTACATGCAAAATAATGATCTCTCAGACACTCCTATATTAAATATCCATATTGCTTGCCATTAGACAGATATATCAGTAGCATATTATATACATTTCTGTGTATACCATTAGATAGCAACACAAAGAAAACATAACTCATAAGGACTATACTATTTCTTTTTTTTTTTTTAAACACATTTTATTAGATGGATCACAAAATTGTTACATTAATAACAGAGCATACCAGGCAAAGTGGGTAATCGAAGTACAAGTGTAACTACAGTGAGTTGTAACATCAACTGAGTGGATCCTTTTTTTTTTTTTTTTTATTAAAGTTAAGGCAATTGAAATGGGTAACTCTCGGCCACGGAGTGGCCGTCCGTCAAAGAGAGTTGACAGTGGAAATTAGAAGAAAATAATACTCGGAGAGAGAACAGAAGGGGTCAGAAAAATAGAGGAGATAGAGCAAATCCAGTCAAAAAAGAAAGAAAGGGAGTAGAAAGGGGTGGAGGGGTGGCCTCCAGAGACAAGAGGTAGGTAGAGCTGCGATGCACGGTGTCAAGTTGCAAATGGGGAAGGAGCCTGTTGTAAGGTTAGCCATGGGGACCATACTTTATCAAATTGTTTCGAGGTGTTACGGATAACAGCGGTCATGTATTCCATTTTGTGTACATACCAAATTCGGGAGATTATCACCGGCATTGGGGAGGGAGTCGGGCCCTTCCAATTCGTGGCTATTTGGCATGTCATTGCCGAAACTACATGTCGAAATAGCTTGTTTTGGTGTCTGTTAAGAGTAGGGAGGGTCATAGGGAGCAGAAAGTATTGGGGGTCAGGAGAAATGGAGGTGTCAAATAAGCGCGCGAGCAAGGTAATAAGCTCACCCCAATTTAAAAAAATTTTGGGCAGGTCCACCATATGTGTAAGAACGAGCCAACATCCGCACAACCCCTCCAGCATCTATCCGGAGTGTCGGGAAACATAGTGTGTAGACGGGAAGGGACATAATACCAGCGATAGAGTAATTTGTAGATATTTTCTTTAATTCTTACACATATGGAACTGGAGGCTGCATTATCCCAGATATCCACCCAATCTTCATTGTCTATAGTGAATCCCAGCTCCTTTTCCCATGCCAACTCGTGAGGGGCCCGGGATGAAGTAGGGTGGTCGCTAAGTAAAGCATAAATATCTGAAATGAGGCCCTTAGTGTTGGTGCGTTTCCAGCTAATGTATTCGAAGGGGGATAATTGTCTGTGGAGAAGGGTAGTGGTAATGGTGGAGTGAAAAATAAGATTTTACTTACCGATAAATCTATTTCTCGTAGTCCGTAGTGGATGCTGGGGACTCCGTCAGGACCATGGGGATTAGCGGCTCCGCAGGAGACAGGGCACAAAAATAAAGCTTTAGGATCAGGTGGTGTGCACTGGCTCCTCCCCCTATGACCCTCCTCCAAGCCTCAGTTAGGATACTGTGCCCGGACGAGCGTACACAATAAGGAAGGATTTTGAATCCCGGGTAAGACTCATACCAGCCACACCAATCACACCGTACAACTTGTGATCTGAACCCAGTTAACAGTATGACAACGTAGGAGCCTCTGAACAGACGGCTCACAACAAGAACAACCCGATTTTTTTGTAACAATAACTATGTACAAGTATTGCAGACAATCCGCACTTGGGATGGGCGCCCAGCATCCACTACGGACTATGAGAAATAGATATATCGGTAAGTAAAATCTTATTTTCTCTAACGTCCTAGTGGATGCTGGGGACTCCGTCAGGACCATGGGGATTATACCAAAGCTCCCAAACGGGCGGGAGAGTGCGGATGACTCTGCAGCACCGAATGAGAGAACTCCAGGTCCTCTTTAGCCAGGGTATCAAATTTGTAGAATTTTACAAACGTGTTCTCCCCCGACCACGTAGCTGCTCGGCAGAGTTGTAATGCCGAGACCCCTCGGGCAGCCGCCCAGGATGAGCCCACCTTCCTTGTGGAATGGGCCTTGACAGATTTAGGCTGTGGCAGGCCTGCCACAGAATGTGCAAGTTGAATTGTGCTACAAATCCAACGAGCAATCGTCTGCTTAGAAGCAGGAGCACCCAGCTTGTTGGGTGCATACAGTATAAACAGCGAGTCAGATTTTCTGACTCCAGCCGTCCTTGAAATATATATTTTCAATGCCCTGACAACGTCCAGCAACTTGGAATCCTCCAAATCGCTAGTAGCCGCAGGCACCACAATAGGCTGGTTCAGGTGAAACGCTGACACCCCCTTAGGCAGAAAATGAGGACGCGTCCGCAGTTCTGCCCTGTCCGAATGGAAAATCAGATATGGGCTTTTATACGATAAAGCCGCCAATTCTGACACTCTCCTGGCTGAAGCCAGGGCCAGTAGCATGGTTACTTTCCATGTAAGATATTTAAAATCCGCCGATTTGAGTGGCTCAAACCAATGGGATTTGAGAAAATCCAAAACTACATTAAGGTCCCACGGAGCCACTGGGGGCACAACCGGGGGCTGTATATGTAGTACTCCTTTTACAAAAGTCTGGACTTCAGGAACTGAAGCCAATTCTTTCTGGAAGAAAATCGACAGGGCCGAAATTTGAACCTTAATGGACCCCAACTTGAGGCCCATAGACAATCCTGTTTGCAGGAAATGTAGGAATCGACCCAATTGAAATTCCTCCGTGGGGGCCTTCCTGGCCTCACACCACGCAACATATTTTCTCCAAATGCGGTGATAATGTTGTGCAGTCACCTCCTTCCTGGCTTTAACCAGTGTAGGAATGACCTCTTCTGGAATGCCTTTTTCCCTTAGAATTCGGCGTTCAACCGCCACGCCGTCAAACGCAGCCGCGGTAAGTCTTGGAATAGACACGGTCCCTGCTGAATCAGGTCCCGTCTTAGAGGTAGAGGCCACGGATTTTCCGTGAGCATCTCCTGAAGTTCCGGGTACCAAGTTCTTCTTGGCCAATCCGGAGCCACGAGTATCGTTCTTACTCCCCTTTGCCGTATAATTCTCAGTACTTTGGGTATGAGAGGCAGAGGAGGAAACACATACACTGACTGGAACACCCACGGTGTTACCAGAGCGTCCACAGCTATTGCCTGAGGGTCTCTTGACCTGGCGCAATACCTGTCCAGTTTTTTGTTGAGGCGAGACGCCATCATATCCACCTTTGGTTTTTCCCAACGGTTCACAATCATGTGGAAGACTTCTGGATGAAGTCCCCACTCTCCCGGGTGTAGATCGTGTCTGCTGAGGAAGTCTGCTTCCCAGTTGTCCACTCCCGGAATGAACACTGCTGACAGTGCTATCACATGATCTTCCGCCCAGCGAAGAATCCTTGCAGCTTCTGCCATTGCTCTCCTGCTTCTTGTGCCGCCCTGTCTGTTTATGTGGGCGACTGCCTTGATGTTGTCCGACTGGATCAACACCGGCTGACCCTGAAGCAGGGGTTTTGCCAGGCTTAGAGCATTGTAAATCGCTCTTAGCTCCAGTATATTTATGTGAAGAGACATCTCCAGGCTTGACCATACTCCCTGGAAGTTTATTCCCTGTGTGACCGCTCCCCAGCCTCTCAGACTGGCATCCGTGGTCACCAGGACCCAGTCCTGTATGCCGAATCTGCGGCCTTCTAACAGATGAGCACTCTGCAACCACCACAGAAGAGACACCCTTGTCCGTGGCGATAAGGTTATCCGCTAATGCATCTGCAGATGCGATCCGGACCATTTTTCCAGCAGATCCCACTGAAAAGTTCGTGCGTGGAATCTGCCGAATGGGATTGCTTCGTAAGAAGCCACCATCTTTCCCAGGACTCTTGTGCATTGATGCACAGACACTTTTCCTGGTTTTAGGAGGTTCCTGACAAGTTCGGATAACTCCTTGGCTTTCTCCTCCGGAAGAAACACCTTTTTCTGAACCGTGTCCAGAATCATTCCCAGGAACAGCAGACGTGTTGTCGGGGTCAACTGAGATTTTGGAAAATTCAGAATCCACCCGTGTTGTTGCAGCACTACTTGGGTTAGTGCTACTCCGTCCTCCAGCTGTTCTCTGGACCTTGCCCTTATCAGGAGATCGTCCAAGTAAGGGATAATTAATACGCCTCTTCTTCGCAGAAGAATCATCATTTCGGCCATTACCTTGGTAAAGACCCGAGGTGCCGTGGACAATCCAAACGGCAGCGTCTGAAACTGATAATGACAGTTTTGCACCACGAACCTGAGGTACCCTTGATGTGAAGGGCAAATTGGGACATGCAGGTAAGCATCTTTTATGTCCAGGGACACCATAAAGTCCCCTTCTTCCAGATTCGCTATCACTGCTCTGAGTGATTCCATCTTGAACTTGAATTTTTGTATGTACAGGTTCAAAGATTTCAGATTTAGAATAGGTCTTACCGAGCCGTCCGGCTTCGGTACTACAAATAGCGTGGAGTAATACCCCTTTTCCTGTTGTAGGAGGGGTACCTTGACTATCACCTGCTGAGAAAACAGCTTGTGAATGGCTTCCAATACCGTCGCCCTGTCTGAGGGAGACGTTGGCAAAGCAGACTTTAGGAACCGGCGAGGGGGAGACTTCTCGAATTCCAACCTGTAACCCTGAGATACTACCTGCAGGATCCAGGGGTCCACCTGTGAGCAAGCCCACTGCGCGCTGAAATTCTTGAGTCGACCCCCCACCGTTCCTGAGTCCGCTTGTAAAGCCCCAGCGTCATGCTGAGGGCTTTGCAGAACCCGCGGAGGGCTTCTGTTCCTGGGAAGGAGCTGCTTGCTGCCCTCTCTTACCCTTTCCTCTGCCTCGGGGCAGATATGACTGTCCTTTTGCCCGCTTCTTATAGGACCGAAAGGACTGCGGCTGAAAAGACGGTGTCTTTTTCTGTTGGGAGGGGGTCTGAGGTAAAAAGGTGGATTTCCCGGCAGTTGCCGTGGCCACCAAATCCGATAGACCGACGCCAAATAATTCCTCCCCTTTATACGGCAATACTTCCATATGCCGTTTGGAATCCGCATCACCTGACCACTGTCGTGTCCATAAACTTCTTCTGGCAGATATGGACATCGCACTTACTCTCGATGCCAGAGTGCAAATATCCCTCTGAGCATCTCGCATATAAAGAAAAGCATCCTTTAATTGCTCTAAAGTCTGTAAAATACTGTCCCTATCCAGGGTATCAATATTTTCAGTCAGGGAATCCGACCAGACCACCCCAGCACTGCACATCCAGGCTGAGGCGATGGCTGGTCGCAGTATAACACCAGTATGTGTGTATATACTTTTTAGGGTAGTTTCCAGCCTCCTATCAGCTGGATCCTTGAGGGCGGCCGTATCAGGAGACGGTAACGCCACTTGTTTTGATAAGCGTGTGAGCGCCTTATCCACCTTAGGGGGTGTTTCCCAGCGCGCCCTAACCTCTGGCGGGAAAGGGTATAATGCCAATAACTTTTTGGAAATTAGCACTTTTCTATCTGGGTTAACCCACGCTTCATCACATACATCATTCAATTCCTCTGATTCAGGAAAAACTACAGGTAGTTTTTTCACCCCCCACATAATACCCCTTTTTGTGGTACTTGTAGTATCAGAGATATGCAAAGCCTCCTTCATTGCCGTGATCATATAACGTGTGGCCCTACTGGAAAATACGTTTGTTTCTTCACCGTCGACACTAGATTCAGTGTCCGTGTCTGGGTCTGTGTCGACCGACTGAGGTAAAGGGCGTTTTACAGCCCCTGACGGTGTCTGAGACGCCTGGGCAGGTACTAACTGGTTTTCCGGCCGTCTCATGTCGTCAACTGATTTTTGTAATGTGCTGACATTATCACGTAATTCCATAAACAAAGCCATCCATTCCGGTGTCGACTCCCTGGGGGGTGACATCACCATTACCGGCAATTGCTCTGCCTCCACACCAACATCGTCCTCATACATGTCGACACACACGTACCGACACACAGCAGACACACAGGGAATGCTCTATTGAAGACAGGACCCCACTAGCCCTTTGGGGAGACAGAGGGAGAGTTTGCCAGCACACACCCAAGCGCTATAATATATATGGGAACAACCCTATATAAGTGTTGTATCCTTATAGCAGCTTAAATATAGTAATATCGCCAAAAAAAGTGCCCCCCCTCTCTGTTTTACCCTGTTTCTGTAGTGCAGTGCAGGGGAGAGTCCTGGGAGCCTTCCTCACAGCGGAGCTGAGCAGGAAAATGGCGCTGTGTGCTGAGGAGAATAAGCCCCGCCCCCTATTTCGGCGGGCTCTTCTCCGGAGTTTGTGAGATCTGGCAGGGGTTAAATACATCCATATAGCCTCAAGGGCTATATGTGATGTATTTTTTAGCCATAAAAAGGTATTATACATTGCTGCCCAGGGCGCCCCCCCCCCCAGCGCCCTGCACCCTCCGTGACCGCTGTGTGAAGTGTGCTGACAACAATGGCGCACAGCTGCAGTGCTGTGCGCTACCTCAGGAAGACTGAAAAGTCTTCTGCCGCCTGCTTCTGGACCTCTTCCATCTTCGGCATCTGCAAGGGGGGTCGGCGGCGCGGCTCCGGGACCGGACTCCATGGCTGGGCCTGTGTTCGATCCCTTTGGAGCTAATGGTGTCCAGTAGCCTAAGAAGCCAATCCATCCTGCACGCAGGTGAGTTGACTTCTCTCCCCTAAGTCCCTCGATGCAGTGAGCCTGTTGCCAGCAGGACTCACTGAAAATAAAAAACCTAAAAACTTTTTCTAAGCAGCTCTTTAGGAGAGCCACCTAGATTGCACCCTGCTCGGACGGGCACAAAAACCTAACTGAGGCTTGGAGGAGGGTCATAGGGGGAGGAGCCAGTGCACACCACCTGATCCTAAAGCTTTATTTTTGTGCCCTGTCTCCTGCGGAGCCGCTAATCCCCATGGTCCTGACGGAGTCCCCAGCATCCACTAGGACGTTAGAGAAATGTCTAATTTGCAGATAGCGAAAGAAGTCCGAAGGAGGGATTACTGTTCCTTCTCGAATATCTGCGAATTGTGGGAAGGTAGCGTTAGAAGTGATGTCATTAACATATAGCATACCGCTCGAGCGCCAGGATGTATACGAGGCTCTACACGTACCCGGGGGGAAGGCTGGATTATGAAATAACGGAATTAGCTGGGACGGGTATGGGGCCAAAGTGAACCGTCTGTTTGCCAGGTCCCATGACGCTAATAAGCGACTTAC
The DNA here is from genome assembly GCF_028390025.1 of Pseudophryne corroboree. Classification (NCBI taxonomy): domain Eukaryota; kingdom Metazoa; phylum Chordata; class Amphibia; order Anura; family Myobatrachidae; genus Pseudophryne; species Pseudophryne corroboree. The sequence continues at coordinate 538,894,302 of NC_086445.1, forward strand.
CACAGGATGTGAGAGGGCCGTACGGGGGCGCTGGTTCCGGCGAAGCCATAGTAGGGAGGATAGTGTAGCTAGACCCATCTCCTCTGCCTCAATCCCCACCCAAACTTTCCCCGTCCCGCCCTCATTGCACCATTGTGCACATTGAGAGAGTTGCGCAGCATAGAAGTATTTCCTAAAGTCCGGGATACCCAGCCCCCCACCTCTGGAAGGGCGCTGAAGCAGTTTAAGTCTGACGCGGGGGCGTTTACGGTTCCAGATAAAAAAGGAGGATTGGCGTTGCAAAGTCTTAAAGACATAGGTAGGAACATAAATCGGGAGAGTCTGAAACAAATACAGAAGTCGGGGGAGCACACTCATCTTGACAGAATTTATTCTGCCTATCCATGAGATGAAGTAGCTGGACCATTCCAACAAATCATCCTTGATTTTCTGCAATAAGCGGGGGTAATTTGCTTGGAAAAGTTGGTGGTGATGATGGGTCAAGTACGTACAGAGGTACTTGATTTTCTTTGTATACCAGTTACAGGGTAGGATAGTTTGTAGGTCTTGTTTGAGAGCTGCCGGGATATGAAAGTTAAGGACCTCTGTTTTGTTAACGTTAATTTTATAACCGGAAAACTGTGAATATGAGCGGATCTCAGTTAAAAGAGAGGGGAGGGACTGGGCTGGATTTGTGAGGGAAATCAGGACATCATCAGCATATAACGCTATCTTGTGCTCGGATAGGCCTGTGGATACTCCGTGGATAGTGGTGTTATTACGGATCTTTGCTGCAAGGGGCTCCATGACTAGTGCGAAAATTAAAGGGGAGAGGGGGCATCCCTGCCTGGTGCCATTGGCAATCCCAAAACTGGCGGATGAAACACCGTTAACCAAAACCTGGGCAGATGGGGAGCGGTAGAGTGCTTTAATCCCCTGTAGAAATTTTCCAGAGAATCCCATTTTGCCAAGGACTGCGAAGGCAAAAGACCATGAAATGCGGTCGAAAGCCTTCTCCACGTCGAGAGCCAGAATAAGAGAGGGAGACTTCCGCTTTTGAATAGAGTAAATTAGGTCTATAGCCCTTCTAGTGTTGTCAGACGCCTGGCGTCCAGGAATGAAGCCGACCTGGTCCGGATGGACCAGACCGGGCATTAGGGGAGCCAGGCGGTTAGCTAATATTTTCGCATATATCTTCAGATCGACATTCAATAGTGAGATTGGTCTATAATTTGAGCAAGTAGTCGGGTCTTTGTCGGGCTTTGGGATTACCACTATGTCGGCCCGGGTCGTCTCCAGCAGAAAGGAGGCTCCCTCAAGAATATCGTTGAATAAAGAGGATAGATGTGGGGCCAGCTCTTTCGCAAACAGTTTATAGTATTGGGCTGTGAAACCATCCGGTCCTGGAGCGGCTGACGAACGCATGGAGCGTATAGCGGATATTGTCTCCTCATCCGAGATCCGACTATTAAGGGCGTCTAACTGAGTGTCAGATAGGGCTGGGAGGGGGGTATCAGACAAGTATGAGTGTACTCCTCCAACCCCGTCAGGACTATACTATTTCATAAGACATCACAATAGGTAACATAAGGGCAAATATGGAGAACATACTATAGTTTTCCACGTAAGAATTCACTTGTTTTATAGTTTACAATGAATACTATGTATCCCAGTGGTTCCCAAACTGTGTGCCTAGGCACCCTGGGGTGCTGCAAGGCTCTTACAGGGGTGCTTCAGGTTGGTGGTCCAGGACCAAATAAAATTATTTATGGTCAAAGTGATAGGCAAAACCAACGCTAGTAGCTGCCAGTCATAAAACATGTGGACACTCAGAAGCACAACTGTACATCACATAACTGACCCTAAGGGTGACAGGTAGGCACAATTCACTTAATTTAATATTTTCTCTTACGTCCTAGAGGACTAATACTCCACATTAGTACCATGGGGGTATAGATGGGTTCACCAGGAGCCATTGGCACTTTAAGAGTTTGAGAGTGTGGGCTGGCTCCTCCCTCTATGCCCCTCCCACCAGACTCAGTTTAGAAAATGTGCCCGGAGGAGCCAGTCACAGCTAGGGGAGCTCTACAGAGCTTCTTTAGTAAAGTTATTTTCTTTTAGAGTTTATTATTTTACAGGGCGACCGCTGGCAACAGCCTCCCTGCTTCGTGGGACTAAGGGGGGGGGGCAGTAGTATCCGCCCTGCGGGGTCTGAGACAATATCTCCGCTGACAGGACACTGAGCTCCTGAGGGGATAGATCGTTCCCCCCCAGCAGCATGCCACCACCCCCTTACAGAGCCAGAAGATCAGTGGTGAGTGAGTCACCGACCCCCCTAGCAAGTGGGGGGCCGGTGTGAAGATAGCGGCATCAGGGTGGGAGCGCAGTACTAACTGTGCGCCGGAGGCTCAGCGGTACTTAGTGCGGCGCTGTGAGGGGCGCCCTGAGCCAGCGCCTGAACCCTGCACTGGTCAGCAAGCCTGTCTGGGTCAGCCAGCATTTTACCTCAGGCCAGTATAATCCTTGTGAAGAGCGGGAAGACAGCACCATTTTGGGGGCAGAGCTTCTCAGAGCGGACCCAGCAGCATTTAGCGCCAATTTTCCTGCCTGAACAGCGCTGTCCAGGAAGAGCAAGTCCCTCCACAGCAAATCCAGCTATCTCTCACGGTACCAGGGGGTTGTAGAAGGGGGGGAGGCTGCATAAGGACTGTGTAACCTATTAAGATGCACAGTCAGCTCTGGTAGGGGTCTCCCTTTACATTAAAAGCGCTGTGTGTGGGTTGGCTCCAATCTCTGTGTCTCTCTTGCCATCCTTGGGGGTGAAACTCTGTCCTCCCGTGTGTGTGTGGAGTGTCTGTAGTCTCCATTAAGCTATGTCCAGGGACTCTGTGTCATAAGCTGCAGAGGATATGTCCTCTCAGGATGATCCCATTCCATGTAATCAGGATTGCACTGGTTTAGCACAGATACCAGCAAGGGAGCCTGAGTGGTTATCCTCTATCAAATCTATGATTTCTCAGATTTCAAATAGGGTTGCACAAAATGAATCTGCAGCTCAGGCTTTACAGGACTCTATGGCAGTCTGGCCCAGTTCTGGTACCTCAGGGCTCCCCGCTGTATATTCACATAAACGTGCTCTTGCGCAGATCATGCAGGATAACACGGATACCGACTCTGACACTGCAGACGGTGATGGGGATGTGTTGCGGGGGACAGCATCTCTTGCTAAAGGGGTGCAGTTGATCATAGAGGCTATTAGAGATGTGTTGAATATTGCTGATACAACACCTGAGCAGGTTGAGGAGGCTTACTTCACTAAGAATAAGAAAGCCTCGCTAACCTTCCCTGTGTCAAAGGAATTAAATGCTATTTTTGAAAGGGCTTGGGAAAACCCGGATAAAAAAAACTCCAGATACCTAAAAGGGTTCTGGTGGCATTTCCTTTCCCGGGAGAGGATAGAAAAAAATTTGAAAACCCACCCATAGTTGACGCGTCAGTATCCAGACTCTCAAAAAAGGTGGTTTTACTTGTTCCAGGATCTACCGCCTTGAAAGAGCCGGCTGATCGTAAAATTGATAATACGCTCAAATCCATGTACACGGCTTCTGGAGTGATAATACGTCCCACTATTGCCAGTGGTTGGATTGCCAAAGCTATAGTTAAGTGGTCAGGCACGTTACTTGAAGAGTTGGATACTAAGGGGAAATGTAATGTTGAATTGTTTTTACGTAACATTCAGGATTCGGCAGGATTTCTGGTAGAATCCATGAAAGACCTGGGTTCCATGGCTGCGGGAATTTCTTCCATGTCTGTATCAGCTCGTCGAGGACTGTGGTTGCGCCAGTGGTCTGCCGACGAGCAATCCAGAAGAAGTGTGGAGACCCTACCCTACACAGGTCAGGCTCTCTTTGGGGAAGCGTTAGATGCGTGGATCTCCACGGCTACTGCGGGTAAGTCACCTTTTCTTCCCTCAGCTACACCTGCTCCGAAGAAACGCTTTTCTTCAACTGCATCACAGCCCAGAAAGGCCAAGCCGTCCAACACCTTCTTTCGGGGAGGTCGGCCCAAGTCCAAGAAACTTGCTGCTGCAGGTTCCCAGGAACAGAAACCTGCTTCAGGTACACCAAGGTCCTCCGCATGACGGTGGACTGCACGCCCCGGAGGTGGGGCTGGTGGGAGCGAGACTCAGGCATTTCAGTCACATCTGGGTGTCACCTGGCCAGGACCCCTGGTTGCAAGATATTGTGTCCTAGGGGTATAGGCTGGAATTTCAAAATCTCCCTCCTCACCGATTTTCAAATCAGGCTTGCCAGCTCTGCTGGCAGACAGGACTGTCCTGCAAGAAGCCGTCCAGAAGTTGGTGGAGACACAGGTCATTGTGCCAGTACCACCTCATCTGCAAAACAAAGTTTACTATTCGAACCTTTTCGTGGTACCGAAACCGGATGGTTCAGTCAGACCCATTCTGAACCTAAAATTGCTAAACCCCTTTCTGAAGGAGTTCAAGTTCAAAATGGAGTCTCTAAGGGCGGTGATATCAGGTCTGGTAGAGGGGGAATTCCTGGTATCCCTGGTATAAAGGATGCGTACCTCCACATTCCGATTTGGCTGCCGCAAAAGGCTTATCTCCGCTTAGCATTGTTGGACTGTCATTTCCAGTTCCAGGCCCTGCCATTCGGCCTCTCCACAGCACCGAGGGTATTCACCAAGATGATGGCGGAGATGATGGTTCTCCTCCGCATGCAGGGGGTGAACATAATTCCATATCTGGACGGTCTGCTGCTAAAAGCATCGTCCAACGAGAAGTTGTTACGGTCCATAGCTCTCACGACCCAGCTTCTCAGGGAACATGGCTGTATCCTGAATCTTCCAAAATCACATTTGGAACCAACCAGGAGGTTGTCCTTTCTGGGAATGATCATCAACATGGAGGTGCAGAGGGTGTTTCTTCCAGAGGAAAAAGCGTTAGTGATTCAAACGATGGTCCGGGATGTCCTGAAGCCAACCCGGGTGTCGGTTCATTAGTGCATTCGCCTTCTGGAAAAGATGGTGGCCTCTTACGAGGCTCTGCAGTATGGTAGGTTTCACACTCGGTCCTTCCAACTGGATCTCCTGAGCAAGTGGTCGGGATCCCATCTACACATGCACCAGAGAATACGTCTGTCGCCAAAGGCCAGAATTTCACTCCTCTGGTGGCTGCAATTACCGCAACTTCTGGAAGGCCGCAGGTTCGGGATTCAGGACTGGATCCTTCTAACCACGGATGCAAGTCTCCTGGGCTGGTGCGCAGTCACTCAAAGGGAAACCTTCCAAGGAAGGTGGTCAAGTATGGAAGCCGGCCTGCCGATAAACATTCTGGAACTAAGAGCCGTCTACAACGATCTTCTCCAAGCGGCCCATCTTCTGAGAAATCGGGCCATTCAAGTGCAGTCGGATGATGTGACAACAGTGGCTTACATAAACCGACAGGGCGGAACAAAGAGCAGAGCTGCAATGCAATGTTAGAAGTAACGAGAATCATCCTCTGGGCAGAAAAACACGCGTTGGCGCCGTCAGCAATCTTCATTCCGGGAGTAGACAACTGGGAAGCGGACTTCCTGAGCAGACACGATCTCCATCCAGGGTAGTGGGGTCTCTATCCGGAGGTGTTCAACGAGGTAACAGATCTTTGGGGCGTTCCCCAAATCGACATGATGGCTTCTTGTCTCAACAAGAAGCTTCGGAGGTATTGTTCCAGGTCGAGGGACCCGCAAGCAGTGGCGGTGGACGCCCTAGTGACTCCGTGGGTGTTCCAGTCGGTGTATGTGCTTCCTCCACTTCCACTCATTCCAAGAGTTCTCAAACTCATAAGGAGAACAAGAGTTCAGGCAATCCTCATTGCTCTGGAATGGCCAAGAAGGGCTTGGTACGCAGATTTTCTGGATCTACTGCTAGAAGAGCCAAGGCCTCTTCCTTTTCGGGAAGACCTGCTGCAGCAGGGGCCGTTCGCCTATCAAGACTTACCACGGCTATGTTTGACGGCATGGAGGTTGAACGCCAGATACTAGCTCGGAAGGGTATTCTGAACAAGGTTATTCCTACCCTGATACAGGCTAGGAAAGGAGTAACATCAAAAATTACCATCGTATTTGGAAAAAAAATATGAGTCCAAGAAGTTTCCTGCGGTGGAGTTTCAACTGGGACGTTTTCTCCTCTTCCTGCAAACAGGTGTGGATATGGGCCTGAGGTTAGGATCCGTAAAAGTCCAAATTTCGTCCCTATCCATTTTCATCCAGAAACAGTTGGCTGCCCTTCCTGAGGTTCAGACTTTTTTGAAGGGAGTTCTGCACATCCAACCTCCATCTGTACTGCCTACGGCGCCATGGGATCTTAATGTGGTGTTGCAGTTTCTCCAATCTGACTGGTTTGAGCCTCTACAAGAGGTTGAGGTCAAATGTCTTACGTGGAAGGCTGTCACTTTGTTGGCCTTAGCTTCTGCTAGACGTATGTCGGAGTTGGGAGCTTTGTCCTGTATAAGCCCATACTTGATCTTCCATGAAGATAGAGCTGAGCTCCGGACACGTCAGCAGTTGCTTCCAAAGGTTGTGTCGGCATGTCATATCAACCAACCTATTGTGGTGCCAGTGGCTACTGACTCCTCAATTTCTTCAAAGTCCTTGGATGTTTTAAGTGCTCTGAAAATCTATGTAAAGAGGACTGCTCGTCACAGAAAATCGGACTCTGTTTGTCTTATATGATCCCAAGAAAATTGAGTGTCCTGCTTCTAGGCAGACTCTCTCTCTCACTGGATCAGGTTCACTATACAGCATGCGTATTCTACGGCAGGAATGCCGTGTCCTACGTCTGTTGAGGCTCACTCTACTCGTAAGGTGGGGTCTTCCTGGGCGGCTGCCCGGGGTGTCTCGGCGTTACAACTTTGCCGAGCAGCAACTTGGTCTGGGTCGAACACGTTTGCAAAGTTCTACAAGTTCGATACTTTGGCCTCTGAGGACCTGAAGTTTGGTCTATCAGTTCTGCAGGAGCCTCCGCGTTCTCCCTCCCGTTCTGGGAGCTTTGGTACAGCCCCATGGTACTAATGTGGACCCCAGCATCCTCTAGGACGTAAGAGAAAATAGGATTTTAATTACCTGAAATGGTAAATTCTTTTCTCATAGTCCGTAGAGGATGCTGGGCGCCAGCCCAGCGCTTTCGTTTTCCTGCAAATTGTTATCTAGTTCAGTACAACTTTGTTTAGTTATGTACTGAATTATTACTTGGTAAGTAATGTTTCAGCTGTTGCTGAGTTTTCAAGCTAGTTAGCTTGAGGTGCCTTGTATGTGTTAGCTGGTGTGAATCTCGCCACTATTTGTGTAATATCCTTCTCTCGAAGATGTCCGTCTCCTCAGGCACAGTTTCTAGACTGAGTCTGGTAGGAGGGGCTTAGAGGGAGAAGCCAGCCCACACTCTCAAACTCTTAAAGTGCCAATGGCTCCTGGTGGACCCGTCTATACGCCCATGGTACTAATGTGGACCCCAGCATCCTCTACGGACTATGAGAAAAGGATTTACCGGTAGGTAACCAAAGTCCTATTTCCCCCCCCAAAATGTATCAATAAAAAAATCTTTTGCTGATACTCTAGGGTGCTGTGATTCAAGGAAGTTTGGGAACCCAATGTGTTAGATCTTCCACAGTGGAATTAAGATGAATCTTTGCATGATTTAAATACTTTTTATTTCTGTTTTAACAAAGTTACAGATATAAGAGAGAGTTCCTTTCTCGGTCTCCATAGCAGAGCTGATATATACAGTAGGATTTATCCATCTTCAGCTGAGACAGAGTAGAAAGAGATGACACCCCGGAAAGAATATAAAGCGAGTTGTCCTTATCTTCCATGTTTATTTTTTTGCAGTCTTCAGCTAAGTGAGGTGGAGGATAGAGTCTTTGCTCAGACACATCTATTGATTCAGATGAAGGCTCATACCTCTACACACAGCATATCTGCAGGAGCTCAGTACTGCAGAAAGCACACAAAGGGGGTCATTCCGAGTTGATCGCTCGGTACCAGTTTTTAGCAGCCGTGCAAACGGTATGCTGCCGCCCACTGGGGAGTGTATTTTAGCTTAGCAGAAGTGCGATTCAGAAGTTTGTACAGATTCAGAGTAGCTCTGAACCTACTCAGCGCTTGCGATCAGTTCAGCCTATTCGTGTCCGGATTTGACGTCATACACCCGCCCAGCGAACGCCAAGCCACGCCTGCGTTTTTTGAGACACGCCTGCGTTTTTACAAACAGTACCTGAAAACGGTCAGTTGACACCCAGAAACGCCCCCTTCCTGTCAATCTTCTTGCGGCCATCAGTGCGAAGGAAAACTTCGCTAGACCCTGAGCACAACCACAAAGAGCTTTGTATCCGTACGTCGCACGTGCGCATTGCGGCCCATATGCATGCGCATAGATGCCATTTTTTCACGTGATCGCTACGCTGCGAAAATCTTCAGCGAGCGATCAACTCGGAATGAGCCCCAATATACAGCATCAACCACAGCAGGTTCTGGATTTCATCACACCAGAAGACACTCAGTTGAAAAGCAGATTCTTCAGTCAGTTCATAAATAAATACAGGTTGAGTATCCCTTATCCAAAAAGCTTGGGTTCAGAAGTATTTTGGATATCGTATTTTTCCGTATTTTGGAGTAACTGCATACCATAATGAGATATCATGGCGATAGGACCTAAGTCTAAGCACAGAATGCATTTATGTTTCATATAAACCTTATACACACAGCCTGAAGGTAATTTTAGCCAATATTTGTAATAACTTTGTGCATTAAAAAAAGTTTGTGTACATACACACAATTCATTTATGTTTCATATACACCTTATATACACAGCTTGAAGGTCATTTAATACAATATTTTTAATAACTTTGTGCATTAAACAAAATGTGTGTACATTGATCCATCAGAAAACAAAAGGTTTCACTATCGCTGTCTCACTCAAAACATTTCGTATTTCGGAATATTTGGATATGGGATACCCAACGTGTACCGTTCTGTTGTAAAATGAATTGATATGTGCTCGATTGCATTTTTCCCACTTATATTTGATTTTTAGGGTAGATGCCATGGGGAGAAATGTAATAGGGTGCGAGTTTGCCGAAGTCTGGGATTTTGGACGAGATTGCCCGTATTTTTCAAGCAGAAGTCATTTACAAGGCAAAACCAACCGGATTGTTTGCAGGCAATAGTGCTAAAATGGTGGCGGTTCCTTGCAAGTTTGGGGCTGCATTTCAGCAAACGGAGTTGGAGGTTTGATCAGGATTAATGGTGTACTCAATGCTGACAAATACAGACAGCTACTTATCCATCATGCAGTACCATCGGGGAGGCATCTGATTGTCTGCAAATTTATTCTGCAGTAGGACAATGACCTCAAACATACAACCAATACCATAAAGAACTATCTTCAGCATAAATAAGAACAAGGAGTCCAGGAATAGATAATATGGCCCCACAGAGCCATGATATCAACATTATCAAATCTGTCTGGGGTTACATGAAGAGACAGAGGGATTTAAGCAAGCCTACATCCACAGAAAGGGTGGTATTCATGTGACCGCCGGTCAGCTGACCGACAGTCACATGACCTCCTCCACCAGCCCGACGGGTCACTGTCCCGATGCATACCGACCAACAGGGACTATTTCCACTCGTGGGTGTCCACGACACCCATAGAGTGGAAATAGAACCCGTGGCGACCGCAGGTCGCCACCGAGCGCGCAGCGTGGCGAGCGCAGCAAGCCCGCAAGGGGCTTGCTGCACTCGCCCCTCCCCGTCGGGATCCCGGCGTCGGTAAGCTGACCGGCGGTCAGGAGACCGCCGGTCAGCCGTACTACACCCCCACAGAACATCTGTGGCTAGTTCTCCAAGATGTTTGGAACAACCTCCAAGCAGACTTCCTTCAAACACTGTGCAAATATACCTAGAAGAATTGATGCTGTTTTAAAGGCAAAGGGTGGTCACACCAAATATTAATTTTATTTGGCTTTCTCTTCTGTTCATCCACTTTGCATTTTGTTAAGTGATAAAAAAAACAGGATTTTTATACCTACCGGTAAATCCTTTTCTCCTAGTCCGTAGAGGATGCTGGGCTCCACTTCAGTACCATGGGGTATAGACGGTTCCACAGGAGCCATGGGCACTTTAAGACTTTTCCAGAGTGTGAACTGACTCCTCCCTCTATGCCCCTCCTCCAGACCTCAGTATAGGAACTGTGCCCAGGGAGACGGACATTTCAAGGAAAGGATTTACTTGTAAGTTAACGGTGAGATTCATACCAGCTCACACCTCAACCATGCCGCACACATGGCATTCAACAAAACACATGCCAACGGGCATGAACAACTCAGCAACCCTGCTGAAAACATTTTTAACAAAATAACAACTGCAGGTAAAGTACGCACTGGGCTGGGTGCCCAGCATCCTCTACGGACTAGGAGAAAATAGGATTTTACTTACCGGTAAATCTATTTCTCGTAGTCCGTAGAGGATGCTGGGACTCCGTAAGGACCATGGGGAATAGACGGGCTCCGCAGGAGATAGGGCACTTTAAGAAAGCTTTGGATTCTGGGTGTGCACTGGCTCCTCCCTCTATGCCCCTCCTCCAGACCTCTGTTAGGGAAACTGTGCCCAGAGGAGATGGACAGTACGAGGAAGGATTTTTGTAAATCTAAGGGCGAGATTCATACCAGCCACACCAATCACACCGTATAACTTGTGATAAACTACCCAGTTAACAGTATGAACAACTACATAGCCTCGGTCCAACCGATAAAACTATAACATAACCCTTATGTAAGCAATAACTATATACAAGTCTTGCAGAAGAAGTCTGCACTTGGGACGGGCGCCCAGCATCCTCTACGGACTACGAGAAATAGATTTACCGGTAAGTAAAATCCTATTTTCTCTAACGTCCTAGAGGATGCTGGGACTCCGTAAGGACCATGGGGATTATACCAAAGCTCCCAAACGGGCGAGAGAGTGCGGATGACTCTGCAGCACCGATTGAGCAAACAGGAGGTCCTCCTCAGCCAGGGTATCAAACTTATAGAACTTTGCAAAGGTGTTTGACCCCGACCAAGTAGCTGCTCGGCACAACTGTAATGCCGAGACCCCTCGGGCAGCCGCCCAAGAAGAGCCCACCTTCCTAGTGGAATGGGCCTTAACCAATTTAGGCAATGGCAATCCTGCCGTAGAATGCACCTGCTGAATCATGTTACAGATCCAGCGAGCAATAGTCTGCTTTGCAGCAGGAGCGCCAACCTTGTTGGCCGCATACAGAACAGAGCCTCAGTCTTCCTGATCCTAGCTGTTCTGGTCACATAAATCTTCAAAGCCCTGACCACATCCAGGGACTTGGAATCCTCCAAGTCCCGTGAAGCCACAGGCACGACAATAGGTTGGTTCATATGAAAAGATGAGACCACTTTTGGCAGAAATTGAGGACGAGTCCTCAACTCCGCCCTATCCACGTGAAAAACCAGGTATGGGCTTTTATGCGATAAAGCCGCCAATTCTGAAACACGCCTTGCCGAAGCTAATGCCAACAACATGACCACTTTCCAAGTGAGGTATTTAAACTCCACTGTTTTGAGTGGTTCAAACCAAGGTGACTTGAGGAAACGTAATACCACGTTAAGATCCCAAGGCGCCACCGGAGGTACAAAAGGAGGCTGAATATGCAGCACCCCCTTAACAAAAGTCTGTACTTCAGGAAGAGAGGCCAATTCTCTTTGGAAGAAAATGGATAAGGCCGAAATTTTGACCTTTATGGACCCTAGTTTAAGGCCCAAATTCACTCCTGTTTGAAGGAAGTGAAGTAGACGGCGCAAATGGAACTCCTCCGTAGGAGCAGCTCTGGCCTCACACCAAGAAACATATTTTCACCATATACGGTGATAATGTTTCGATGTCACGTCCTTCCTAGCCCTGATCAGGGTAGGAATGACCTCTTCCGGAATCCCTTTTTCCGCTAGGATCCGGCGTTCAACAGCCATGCCGTCAAACGCAGCCGCGGTAAGTCTTGGAACAGACAGGGCCCCTGCTGCAGCAGGTCCTGCCTTAGAGGAAGAGGCCACGGATCTTCTGTGAGCAACTCTTGCAGCTCCGGATACCAAGTCCTCCGTGGCCAATCTGGAACAATGAGGATTGTTCTGACCCTGCTCATTCTTATTATTCTCAACACCTTGGGTATGAGAGGTAGAGGAGGAAACACATAGACCGATCTGAACACCCAAGCTGTCACCAGAGCGTCTACCGCTACAGCTTTTTGTTGAGACGGGATGCCATCATGTCTATCTGAGGCAGTCCCCACCGACCCGTGATCTGTGCGAAGACTTCTTGATGAAGTCCCCACTCTCCCGGATGCAGGTCGTGCCTGCTGAGGAAGTCCGCCTCCCAGTTGTCCACCCCCAGGATGAACACTGCTGATAGTGCGCTTACATGGCCTTCCGCCCAGCGTAGAATCCTGGTCGCTTCTGCCATGGCCACTCTGCTCCTTGTTCCGCCTTGGCGGTTTACATGAGCCACTGCCGTGACATTGTCTGACTGAATCAGAACCGGTTTGTCCCGAAGCAATTCCTCCGCCTGACGTAGGGCGTTGTATATTGCCCTCAACTCCAGGACGTTGATGTGGAGACAAGTCTCTAGATTTGACCAGAGACCTTTGAAATTTCTTCCTAGCGTGACTGCTCCCCAGCCTTGGAGGCTTGCGTCCGTGGTCTCCAGGACCCAGTCCTGAATGCCGAACCTGCGACCCTCTAGTAGGTGAGCACTGTGCAGCCACCACAGGAGAGATACCCTGGTCCTGGGAGACAGGGTGATCCTTTGATGCATTTGTAAATGGGACCCGGACCATTTGTCCAATAGGTCCCATTGAAAGGTCCTCGCATGGAACCTGCCGAAGGGGATGGCCTCGTATGAAGCCACCATCTTCCCCAGAACCCGTGTGCAATGATGCACTGAAACCTTTTTTGGCTTTAATAGGTTCCTGACCAGGGCTATGAGCTCCTGAACCTTTTCTATCGGAAGAAAAACCCTCTTCTGGTCTGTGTCTAGAATCAGGCCCAAAAAGGTCAGACGCGTTGCAGGGACTAGCTGGGACTTCGGTATATTGAGAATCTAGCCGTGCATTTGCAACGTCTTCATGGACAGAGACACGCTGTCCAGCAACTTCTCCCGAGATCTCGCCTTTATGAGATCGTCCAAGTATGTGATAATTGTGACACCCTGCTTGCGCAGGAGCACCATCATTTCCGCCATTACCTTGGTGAAAATTCTCGGGGCCGTGGAAAGCCCAAACGGCACGTCTGAAATTGGTAGTGACAGTCCTGTACCTCAAATCTCAGGAACGCCTGGTGAGGGGGGGAAATCGGAACATGAAGGTATGCATCCTTTATGTCCAGGGACACCATCCAATCCCCCCCCTCCAGGCTGGCGATGACCGCCCTGAGTGATTCCATTTTGAACTTGAATCTCTTCAAGTACAGGTTCAGGGATTTTAGATTTAAAATGGGTCTGACCGAACCGTCCGGTTTCGGGACCACAAACAGGGTTGAGTAATATCCCTCTCCTTGTTGGAAATGAGGAACTTTGACTATCACCTGTTGAATATACAATTTTTGAATTTGCAGCTAACACTAGCTCCCTCTCTGACGGGGAAGTCGGCAGAGCCGATTTGAAAAACCGGCGAGGAGGCATGTCTTCGAATTCCAGTCTGTATCCCTGAGAAACAATCTCTAATGCCCAGGGATCCACCTGCGAGTGAACCCAGACGTGGCTGAAAAATCGAAGATGTGCCCCCACTTGATCTGCCTCCCCCCGGGAAGCCCCAGCGTCATGCGGTGGACTTTGCAGATGCAGGGGAGGACTTCTGCTCCTGGGGACTAGCTGCGTGCAGCTTTTTTCCCTTGCCTTTACCTCTGGCAAAAAAGGACGATCCCCGTACCTTCTTGCTTTTATTGGAACGAAAGGACTGCATCTGATAATGGGGTACCTTTTTAGCATGCTGCGGGGGAACATAAGGTAAAAAATTCGATTTACCGGCCGTAGCAGTAGAGACAAGGTCCGAGAGGCCGTCTCCAAACAACTCCTCCCCCTTGTAAGGCAATGACTCCATATGCCCTTTGAGTCGGCGTCTCCCGTCCACTGTCAGGTCCACAAGAGTCGCCTTGCAGAAATAGACATAGCGTTTATTCTGGAGCTTAGTAAACAAATGTCTCTTTGAGCATCTCTCATATACAAGGCAGCATCTCTGATATGCTCTGTGGTCATTAAAATGGCATCCCTATCTAAGGTGTCAAGCTCCGTAGATGAGGAATCTGCCCATGCCACGACAGCACTACAAACCCAGGCCAACGCCATGGCCGGTCTAACAATAGTACCTGAATGCGTGTAAATGTGCTTCATGGTAATTTCCTGCTTGCGATCAGCAGGATCCTTGAGGGAAGCTGTATCCTGAGAAGGCAGTGCCACCTTCTTGGATAAGCGTGTCAGCGCCTTGTCTACTTTAGGTGAAGATTCCCATCGTATCCTATCCTTTTGTGGAAAGGGATACGCCATAAGAATCCTTTAGGGAACTTGTAGTCTCCTATCTGGAGATTCCCAAGCCTTTTCGCACAATTCGCTTAGCTCAAATGAGGACGGAAAAGTGACCTCAGGCTTTTTCCCTTTATACATGTGTACCCTCGTGTCAGGGACAGGGAGTTCCTCAGTGATATGCAAAACCTCTTTAATGGCAATAATCATGTACCGAATACCTTTTGCCACCTTCGGCTGTAATTTTGCATCTTCATAGTCGACACTAGAGTCAGTATCTGTGTCGGTATCTGTGTCATCGATCTGGGATATGGTGCGCTTTTGAGACCCCGAAGGTCCTGGCGCCACAGGGACAGGCATGGTCTGACTACCTGAGTGATCCCTAGCTTCAGCCTTGTCTAACCTTTTATGCAGTAAATTTACATTTGCATTTAAGACATTCAGCATATCCACCCAGTCCGGTGTCGGCGTTGCCGACGGCGACCTGACATTCAAGCACTCCCCCTCCACATTAAGCGAGCCATCCTCATCAAACATGTCGACACACGCGTACCGACACACTTCACCCACACAGGGAAACTCTTTTCTGAAGACAGTATCCCCTTTAAGGCCCTTTGGAGAGACAGAGAGAGAGTATGCCAGCACACACCCCAGCGCTATACCCCTGGAAAGAAACACAGAATGCTTTTCCCCAGTAGCGCTGTGTAGTAATAAAACGCCAATTATGTTCCCCCCCCCCCCCCCCCTCTCCTTCAAAACCCCCTTTCACCGTGTGTAAAGCAGGGGAGAGTCCGGGGAGCTTCCTCTCAGCGGTGCTGTGGAGAGAAAATGGCGCTGATGAGTGCTGAGGGAGAAGCCCCGCCCCCTCGGCTGCGGGCTTCTGTCCCGCTCAAAGTTATTAAAAAATGGCGTGGGCTCTTTTATATACATGTACAGTGCCCACCTGTACATGTATATGGTCTTTTGCCATAAGAGAGGTGTTTATATTGCTGCCCAGGGCACCCCCCCTGCGCCCTGCACCCTTACAGTGACCGGAGTGTGTGAGGTGTGTGGAGCAATGACGCACAGCTGCAATGCTGTGCGTTACCTCAGTGAAGCTCTGAAGGCTTCTGCCGCCTGAGACGTCTTCTGACTTCTTTTCTTCTGGCTCTGTGAGAAGAACGGCGGCGCGGCTCTGAGAGTGAACGCCCAGGACAAACCTGTGTTCACCCCCTCTGGAGCTAATGGTGTCCAGTAGCCGAGGAAGCAGAGCCTATCATTTAAGTAGGTCTGCTCCTCTCTCCTCAGTCCCTCGATGCAGGGAGCCTGTTGCCAGCAGTGCTCCCTGTAAAAAATAGAGAAAAAATCCAAACAAAAATGCTTTCTAGGCAGAGAACTCAGGGGAGCTCCCTGCAGTGCACCCATTTCCCTCTGGGCACAGTGTAAAACTGAGGTCTGGAGGAGGGGCATAGAGGGAGGAGCCAGTGCACACCCAGAATCCAAAGCTTTCTTAAAGTGCCCTATCTCCTGCGGAACCCGTCTATTCCCCATGGTCCTTACTGAGTCCCAGCATCCTCTAGGACGTTAGAGAAAAGGATTTACCGGTAGGTATAAAAATCCTGTTTTCTCATACGTCCTAGAGGATGCTGGGGTCCACTTCAGTACCATGGGGTTATACCAAAGATCCAGTACGGGCGGGAGAGCGCGGATGACCCTGCAGCACCGTCTGACCAAACTTGAGGTCCTCATCGGCTAAGGTGTCAAACTTGTAAAATTTAGCAAACGTGTTTGTCCCTGACCAAGTAGCTGCTCGGCAAAGTTGTAATGCCGAGGCGGCGCCGGAGCTCCTGCACGAGGGGATCTACAGAGTGCTTTCCCGCAGCCCTGCCGACGCCTGTCTCCTCCCGGGGGCATCATTACCTGGTGTGGCAGCCCCACAAGACGGTCCGGCGCGGCCGGGTGGCTTTTCGTGACCTTCTTCCGCTGCGGCCTTCACTCCGGTCCGGCGCCGGGGGCTTGAGTTTGCCGTCGGCCCCACTCGTGAGCACCGTGCCCGGCGCGGCTGCAACAGGACTGCTCGGGGCGCTCTGCGGCCCTCCTCCACTGTGACCTGCTGGGTGACCCCTGACCCGCGGGCCCCTTCTGGACGCTTGGGAACTCCTTCCACGGCCCCTGGAAGATAAGGTACCCTTTGCAGGCCCTGGCGGCGGCCATCTTGGCCCTTTCAAGTGCTGGCACCTTCTCTCCCCCCCTGCCTCTGTGACTACTCCATTAAGCTGGGCTTACTAAGGTGCCCCCATCTCTCCCTGCAGGGGCTCTAGCTGCTCAGATCCCCCCTCAGTATTGAATCATAATATAGATTGCTGGGGCTCCCTGATATTTCACTACTGCTCTGGGCTTTCCTGTATTACAATCTACAATCCAGGGGCGCCATCTCCTGGCCATTGCCTACGACTACGCCTGCATTATGCCCCAGTCTTCTATGATACTATTGAGCAGGGGAATGCGCTGCTGATTGCCTATGGGCGCAAACCTGGGGGTCTCGTGCTTATGCTTATTCTCATTACTCGTCCTGTGATGGATCACTGACTATTTATGCTATTGCTCAGTTTTGACCTCTGACCTTTTCTATTTCCGGGACTGTCACACACCATGCCTAAGTCCAAGAAAGCTACACCTTCTGCGGAAATGTCTTCCTTTATTTCTAAGATGAAGACTAGTGCACCTAAATTACCAGCCGCCCCCCCTCCTGCCCGTGTTTCGGAATCTGAGGAAGACTCGCCTGTTCCAGACCCCTCCATGAAAGATTGCATTTCCTCCATCCTAACTGAGATGAAATCGTTGAAACAGGCTTTCCACTCGGAGATCCATAAAGCCATCTCCGGTCTTAAGGCTGAGATATCTGATCTTGGGGCCCGCACTAATGATGTCGAACAGAAAATTGATGAAGTCATTACCTTCCAGCAGGAGCTGGAACATTCGGTCCACGTTATGCAGGAAGATATCTACCTACTCCACGACCAACAGGAGGATGCAGATAACCGCGCACGACATAATAACCTGCGTATTAAATATATTCCAGAGTCGGTGGAACCAACACAACTGGAAGATTTCCTCCTCCGCTTTTTTCAACACCTCCTGCCGGATGCCCCGCGTGAGCAGCTCCTCCTGGACAGGGCTCATCGCTCCCTGCGCCAAAAGCCTTCACCTTCGTCCCCTCCAAGAGACGTGGTTTTACGCTGTCACTACTTCAAAACTAAGGACAGAATTCTGACTGCTGCTCGGAACAAGGACTTGTGTCTGTTTGAAACGCATAGGCTACTGGTGTTTCAGGACTTATCCCCTACTACTCTTAAGAGGCGCTTCGACCTGAGGGAGTACACCCAAATCCTCAGGGAGAATCAAATCCGCTATAGATGGGGTTATCCCTTTGCCCTAATTGTGCAGCTTGATGGGAAGAGACTACTAGCACGATCCAAGGAGGAGGCCCATCGGCTTCTTCTGAGACTTAACCTACCTCCTCCGGAGTCTGATAAACCTTCCTCCCCGCAGGTTGCACCGGGTCTCCAACGCACCCCAAACTCACCCCTCCCACAGCGAGCGCCTCGAGTCGACAGTCCCGGCGAAAACCTCTGCAAGGCGTGACCCTTCGTGAACGTTCCTTCACAGCTGCACTGATGGGTTACTGCATGTCATTTCATACTGTTGTGCATACTAGTTTAGAGGTTTAAAGTTTCTCTTCATACTGAGCTTATATAATTGAGCTTATGTTCTTTCTGCTCATTAGATTCTAATGTGGTTCATTACGGTTATTTGTTGCTACGACCCCCATGGTCGCCCCCCCTGGTTGGTCGGTGGGCCCCTTGGTGTTCGGAGCCGTGCCCTCCACTGAGCCATTATAGTCCGTTTTGAGCATAAGGGAGATTTCCTATCCCTTAATGCCCCATACGGGAGCTCAAACATGCAGACCCGTACGAAGCGTACAATGGGTCTTTGGCTTGGTATGTTATACTTGTTTATTTTGCATTGCTCTCGATGTTTCTTTTCTCCTCTTTTTCTGCTTCTATTCCCCCTCTTCCCCTCGTTCCCTCGGGAGACCACCCATGGGCCCTTAGGGCCGTTCATGTTCTGCTTCTATTTATACTGCTATGTCTGTTAACGTAATATCCTATAATGTGAAGGGTCTCAATAGTCCCCAAAAGAGGACCAAATTATTTCTTTTTCTGAAACAGGTGGGGGGAGATCTGATATTCTTCCAAGAGACGCACTTTAGAGGTACTTCCCACCCTGAACTGCGTTCTAGACGCCACCCTGTCGCCATACACGCATGTGGTCACGCCCAGAAGAAACGAGGGGTTGCCATATTGAATCCCGCCCATTTACACTTAGAACCAGAAAAAATCATTAGGGACAAACGGGGTAGATTCCTTATTATAGTGGGCAAGCTTAACAATGTTCCCATCACTATGGTCAACGTCTACGCCCCCAATGTTAATCAGCCCTCGTTTTTTGCCTCATTAGACTCTAAAATCGCCCAATGTAGGAAAGGCGACATCTTAATGGCAGGAGATTTTAATACTATACTCCATCATAGTCTCGACCGCTCCCACTCCCTCCCATTATCCCAGTCCCACACAAGTACTCGCAACTCCAGAGCCTTGCTGTCACTACTCAAAAACCACTTACTATTTGATTCCTGGAGGGTTGTCGACCCTTTAGTTAAAGATTATACGTTTTTCTCCCCAGTTCACAATCTATATACAAGAATCGATATGATTATGGTTGGGAGGGACCTGACCTCTAGGATCCAGAAATGCTGTATTCATCCAATTACGTGGTCCGACCACGCCCCGATATCTTTGACTCTTTCTGGGTTGGCCCGCACTCTTCCTTCCCCCCTCCTGGTCCCTTAATGATGCCCTTCTCCAACAGTCTGATGTGCCGCCGCAAACTACTCAGGTATTAACTGATTATTTTAATGAGAATCAGACGCCTGGTATATCTGACATGACCCTGTGGGAGGCGCATAAAGCGGTCCTCCGGGGCCACTTCATTCAGATCGCGGCCAGGCTCACTAAACAGCGCTCCCAAAAGATCCTGGAGTTAACTGACCAACTCCACCGTCTGGGGGAAGTTCATAAGTCCTCTCTGAACCCGGCTGACTTAGAAAGGCTACTTAAAGTTAGGGGTGAACTTAATATGCTGTTATCTCACAAGACTGAACAATGCCTTAGATGCCTTAACCAGATTTACTATGAAAAAGGGGATAAAGCAGATAAACTTCTAGCTAGAAAGTTGAGGGCTCAGATTTCTTCCAAAAATATATTATCTATTTGTACTAAACAGGGAATATTGACTCATGACCCTGACCACATTCTGGGTGAATTTGAGGAATGTTATAAATTATTATATAATACGGAAGCGGCTCCCTCATCATCACCGAGATTTAATGAGGGGATTGCATCCCTCTTCGATAAATGTAACCTACCATCACTGAGTGGCTCGACAGTGTCTCAGTTAGGCTCAGAGATAACTATTGAGGAAATAGATAATACACTTAAAACTCAGAAATCAGGAAAGGCCCCTGGACCTGATGGGATGTCAATCATGTATTACAAGAAATTCAAGGGGATTCTATTGCCCCACCTCTGTAGGCTCTTCAATGGATTCCTTAGAGGTAACCCTTTGTCGCCCCGTGCATTGGAGGCACGAATTGTCTTAATCCATAAACCCGGGAAGGACCCCAACTCCTGTGCTAGTTACCGCCCCATCTCTTTACTAAATAACGATATTAAACTCTTTGCCAAAATCCTAGCCTTGAGATTAAACTCAGTTCTCCCGCATTTGATACACGCTGATCAGGTGGGCTTCATCCCAGGCCGACAAGCTAGAGACAACACCCGCAGAACTATTAATTTAGTCCATTTTATTAACAAAGCTAGATTACCTTCTATCCTTCTTTCGCTCGATGCAGAGAAGGCTTTTGAGAAAATACTATGGCCCTTCATGTTCGCCACCCTACGTAGGTTCGGCCTGGGAGGAAGCCTACTTCAGGGTATTCAGGCACTCTACTCCAACCCCTCCGCTAGAGTTCGGGTTAATGGCAAGGATTCTCACCTTTTCCACATCAACAACGGTACACGTCAGGGGTGTCCCCTGTCACCACTAATTTTTGCTATGACTATCGAACCTCTGGCGTGTATGGTTAGGGCCAACCCCGATATTAAGGGTATCTCTGCTGGTGATGAGGAGTTCAAAATGTCATTATTTGCAGACGATGTTCTGCTAACTCTTTCCTCTCCCCATATATCTATCCCTAACCTATTTAAAACCCTATCATCATACTCTTATTATTCAGGATATCGCATTAATTATTCCAAATCAGAAGCCCTCCCTTTGCATCTTAGTGAGGGTACCAGGTCTCTCCTAGCTGCTAACTTTAATTTTTCTTGGCGCTCCAAGAAAATTAGGTACTTAGGTGTGTTCATCACAAATTCCTATGACTCTCTATATTCTGAAAATTTCCCAACCCTTTTTAAGTGTATAGAGTCGGACCTACGTGCTTGGGACAAACAGATTATAGCCTGGTTCGGACGGATAGTCTCAGTAAAGATGAACATCCTACCCAGGCTTTTGTATCTGATTCAAACAATTCCTGTATGCATCCCCGCTGAGGCTTTGTGTCGAATGCAGAGACTCTTCCTAAAATTTGCATGGTCTGGTAAACCTCCTAGAATCAGGACCTCCACTCTGGTACGTGACCCACTAGCTGGAGGCAGAGGTTTGCCGAATATCCGTAAATACTATCATGCAACTCACCTGAGTCAGGCTCTTGCCTGGTTTTCTCCTGCGCCCCATCTACCCTGGATTCGAATAGAGCGCTTGTCGGCCGGGGTCTCCACTTTGGTTTCCCTACTCACGCCGGTCAAGCCACACCGGACGATTCAAACGTGTGCCCCCTCCACAAAATTCACCTGCTCCCTGTGGTTTTTCTGCATTCGGCATTATGGTCTATCCACTTTCCCATCTCCCATCACTTCTATTTGGGATAATCAGGATTTCCCCCCTGGTTCCACCTTACGGTCCCATTCGTGGCTTCACCTCCGGGACTGGTGTTTGATTTTATAGAAGGTTCCTCCTGGCGCTCCCTAAAATCTCTGTGTGATAAATATGACATCTCCCAACCTGTATTTTACGAATATTTACAACTCCGCTCCTTCTTAAGCTCCCTTCCTAAACCCCAGGTTATTCGCCAACTCACCCCTTTGGAACGTCTTTGTATTTATTCTCCTATGCGACAGGGTATTATTTCTATACTTTATGGTTTACTACGTTCTCTGAAGGCAGCGAACATACTTCCCCATGAACGTAAATGGGAACAGGACCTGGGCCCTCCCCCTGAAGAAGATTCATGGGAAATCATTAGGCAAAATGTAGCCCAGTCCTCAATTTCCTCCTTAGTGAAGGAAAACTCCTATAAGGTCTATACTAGATGGTATCGGGTCCCAGCAACACTGCATAGGATTTTCCCCGGGTCCTCCCCATTGTGTTGGCGTGGGTGTGGCCAAATTGGAGATTGCAAACACATCTGGTGGTCATGCCCCAAAATCCGCCCGTTCTGGGCTCAGGTGGAAACTCTTATTGGATCTATTTTCTGTTCGCAGATAACTTTGGGTCCCTGGTCGGCTCTACTGGGCCTACCTTTGCCTAATCTGGGCAGCCATGCGGGCAGCCTGGTACTCCAAATCCTTCATGCCGCCAGATGTGTGATAGCTAAAAGTTGGAAAAAGACCACTACCCCCCCTAGGAGCATGTTAATATCTAAAATATGGCATATTTCCATGATGGAGAAAATCACAGCTTCCTTACGTGACAGGTCAGAGAAATATAGGAGGACTTGGGAACCTTGGTTCACCTATACTATGCCCTCTACTGCCGGGGTATAATACACTGCGTCAAACAGGTCCCAATAAGCAAAAGTGGTGTTATACTGTCCATGGTTTTAAAGGTTGAAGATAGTGGGGGCTACCTCCCACGACATGACTTTACCTTGTATGCTCCTTTGGTGGTCCCCCACTCTCCCATCCCCCCTCCCCTTTATTTCTTTCTTACTCTCTTCATCTCTGATCTTTTCTTCCTATCCCTCTCTTTACTTTTCGTTCAAACACGGAAAAACTGTTGTCGACATATATATTGTATTGATGATGTACTCCCCTGTTCTTGCTATGTTTGGTTATTTCCCACGGGATATCATGCATGTGATTTTGAATTTATTTGGAGTCATCATCTCCTATTTGATTTGTATCAGCTTATTCGACTTCTCTTCAATAAAAATATTGCATTAAAAAAAAAAAAAGTTGTAATGCCGAGACCCCCCGGGCAGCCACCCAGGATGAGCCCACCTTCCTAGTAGAATGGGCATGCACCAAAGTCAGTATCGGCAATCCTGCCGTGGAATGATCATGCTGAATCGTACCTCTGATCCAGCGTGCAATGGTCTGCTTAGAAACAGGACACCCAATCTTGTTGGGAACATACAGGACAAACAGAGCCTCTGTTTTCCGTATTCGAGCTGTTTCTGCAACATACATTCTCAAAGCTCTGAACACATCCAGAGACTTTGAGCCAGCTAAGGTGTCAGTAGCCACTGGCACCACAATAGGTTGGTTTATATGGAAAGAAGAAACCACCTTAGGAAGAAATTGCTTAAGTTCTTAACTCAGACCTATCTTCATGGAAAATCAAGTACGGGCTCTTGTGCGACAAGGCCCCTAACTCAGACACCCTTCTTGCGGATGCCAAGGCCAACAGCATGACCACTTTCCAAGTGAGAAACTTCAATTCTATCTCCTGGAGAGGTTCAAACCAATCCGACTGAAGGAACTGCAACACCACGTTAAGATCGCATGGTGCCACAGGAGGCACAAAAGGAGGTTGGATGTGCAGAACCCCTTTCACGAAGGTCTGAACTTCTGGAAAGGAGGCCAATTGTTTTTGAAAGAAAACGGACAAGGCCGAAATCTGGACCTTGATTGAACCCAATCGTAGGCCCCCATCCACCCCCGCCTGAAGAAAATGGAGAAAACGTCCTAACTGAAACTCTTCCATTGGAGCCTTCTTGGATTCACACCAAGACACATATTCTCTCCAAATACGGTGGTAATGTTTAGACGTTACCCCTTTCCTGGCCTGAATCAGAGAGGGAATTAATTCTTTGGGAGTACCCTTCCGGGCTAGGATCCAGCGCTCAACAGCCATGCCGTCAAACGTAGCCGCGGTAAGTCTTGATGCAGCAGGTCCTCACGAAGAGGAAGAGGCCGAGGATCTTCTATGAGTAACTCCTGAAGATCTGGATACCAGGACCTCCTTGGCCAGTCCGGGACAACGAGGATCGCTCGACCCCTTGTTCTTCTTATGACCTTGAGAACTTTTGGTATTAGTGGAAGTGGAGGGAAGACATACACCGACCGAAACACCCACTGGGTCATGTCAAAGTCGAAAAATATTGTAATGCATACACCATGTACTAACCCCATACACATGCCCGCTGCGCGTGCACTTGTTCCGCTGTGCGTGCACATATCCGCAATTTGCGTATGATCGCTCCCGCGTTCCTGCGCGTAGTATGGGTATTTACGGCGGGGTTTGTGAGCGAATAGAGGGTTATCAGAACATTACATATTTAACCCAAAGAGTGCACATTTTACACATAGCCACCCCGCACCACATCAGCAAGTATCAACAGTTTAAATGATTCCAGGACTAAGGGATTCACCTTTGCATGATAGGAAGGGACAGACTAAGGTTAGAAGGGGATGTCTAGTATCCAGCTGTAGGGTATTTTAAGGGTAACATTCCGGTGATGGTTAGAGAAAGATCGCATGTTCCAGCGTATAGTTATGTGCAGAAGTAGAATATAGATATAAACTGTATTTACTGTATATTATGTATGCGGCGGGAATCCAGAGGATACCACCCCCAATAGCAGTTGAGAAAGACATCGCCCACCTTTTCAAATCAACCTATGACCTCTCCTGTAATGTAAAGATGCATCTCTGTGTCCAATGGACAATGAGATTACAGTGACCATTATATTGTGTATGGAAGTTGTGTATAAAAAGCCTGCTGCTGCCTGGCTGGTCAGAAGACTCTGAACGCTATCTACCTGATAAGCGGAGGACTGGTCCAGGTTGCGCAAGCGAACATTCTCACGTATGTACATTGACTGTAGCCATTATTCTGTTGTAGATTTATCTTGTTAGCCTTGTAGTGTATAACTTGTAACTGTTATCCCCTTTCAATTAATCCACTGTGGCCTTAGAACCCTGTGGTTAACTACATATCGGTGTTGTGTCCTCATTTCCCTGCTAGGGTTTAATACGTATGTAACTGTATAAGGTTTAAAAGTGTAACCATATCATTGCATTGTATCACTAACAAGGTTTAAAGTTTATCAACTGATTGTGTGCGTGCTGTGTGTACATTGTACCCCCAGCGCAGCGTTTTGTACGCTAAGTACGTACGCGGTACGGGACTCTGTACGCAAATAGCGTACGAAGTGCGTAGTGTGTGTATTAAGTCTAGCGGCTGCAGCGGCTCAATGGTAAGAGTGTATTTAGAGGTATAGCTTTATGGTTTAAGATAACATCGACATTATCAATTGGGGGCATCGTCCGGTTTTTCCTCATACCCACAGCCTAGCAGGTTAAAGCAGACTTCATCTATCAGCAAAGGGCGGAAAGGTGTCTAGGTATCCTACGTAAGCCTTTTCCTGGTCGTGGAATACACTGATAAACCCTACCTCAATTGCTGATATGATGGTGTCTGCTCTGCATGGTTTGTATGGATGCTGGTGAGATCCGTAAGGTAAGAACGCAAAGTTATTTTTAAAGTCTGTAAATTTCTGTTTGGTGCCAAATGCGCACACAACACACGCATACACCTGTATTTTGTACTTTGCATATCTGCTCGCATTGTTGCCATAAGTAGCGATTACTAGATTCATTTAGACCTGTACTGAGAAATTTGTTGCTATTTAGTTAAAATATCGAGTGCTTAATGTGCTTAATGATGTTCCGATCGTGCTCGATAGCGGACTCTCTTAATGCAGCCACCGAGATACCTCTCCAGTTAGGTTGAGTGGTTTGTACCCTTGTTCTCAATGTTTCTTTTAACCCATCCGTTAATACTGACACAGCTACCTCTCTATGATGTACATTTTCCTTAATGTCCTCGACCCCAGTGTATCTAGCCATTTCTTGCAGTGCTCGATGGAAATATTCAGAAGCAGTTTCACCTTCTTTTTGTCTTATGGAAAAGATTTTATTCCATTTGACAACTGTAGGGAAATATACTCCTAATTGTAGATTGATCTGTCGTACATTCTCCTGAGTGTATTCATCAGTGAGAGGTACTTCTACGTCCAATTTACAATCAGTAATGAATTTCACGGGGTCAATATTGGAGGGTAAACATGCCTGTAGCACTGTTCGCCAATCTTTGTTTGTAAGTTCGGTGGCGTTACCTAATTCTCTAATAAACCTCTGACATGCGGCTAGATCCTTTCTGGGATCGGGAAATTCAGACATAATTGTCCTCAATTCTGTCCAGGACCAAGGACAATGCATAGCAATGTTCCTGATGGGAGTGATTCCCTGAGCGTCAGTCTTCCCATTGGGGACTGCGATCACCCTGACAGGATTTAGTTCAATTACATCATTTTGTGTTGACTCTACAATCTGAGGTTCGATTGTCTCTGCATAATGTACGGTGCCGTACTTACCTGTGGACACAACCTCACCTGTCCCTCCGCTAGGGCTCTTACTGGTTGGGCCGTGCCCACTTGGGTGTCTTGTATGGTGGCTGCTAGAGAGAGTGCCGATATCGTGCTGGGCTCATACTGGTTGCTACTGCTCTTACTGGTTGGGCCGTGCCCACTTGGGTGTCTTGCTACTGCTCTTACCGTAAAGTATTTTCTCCCAGGCTTTGCATGACTGTTTACAATCCTTTCAACCTGAGAGCGGATCAGTATTAATACAGTATGTAGATGACTTACTGCTGTGTTCAGATTCACTCGAGTCGTCCTTGAAAGACACGAAACAGCTTCTGTTTCACCTTTCTAATACGGGACACAAGGTTTCAAAGGATAAGTTGCAGCTGTGCCAGACCAAGGTAAAATATTTGGGACATTGCTTGACACAAGGACTTAGACACCTCACCGCTGATAGAATACAGGCGATTCGCGACATGACTCTGCCACAAACCCAGCAGCAGATCTGCACTTTCCTTGGAATGTGTGGGTACTGCCGAAACTGGATCCCAGGGTTCTCCATACTGGCTTTACCTTTGCAGGAAATGGTCTCCTCGAACAAACCAGATTGGATCTCTCACACAGATGAGTCCGAACTGGCATTTGAGAGACTTAAACAATGTCTATCACAGGCACCTGCATTAGGCATGCCAGATTATGGGAAACCCTTTGAATTGAACGGTACGGAAAGTGCTGGGTGTGCGGCAGGTGTCCTAACCCAGAGACATGGTGATACCAGCAGGCCGGTAGCTTACTACAGTGCATAGTTGGACACCGTAGCGCGGTCTCTCCCCACATGCTTGCGAAGTGTTGCAGCGATAGCTTTGCTAGTGAGCAAAAGCGAAGACGTAGTGTTAGGACACAACCTGACCATCAATACACCTCATGCAGTGTCAGCCTTACTGAACTCTGCCCAAACCAGACATGTCTCATCACGGTTTACAAGGTGGGAATTAGCACTAATGGCCCCTGTAAACATCACCATAAAGAGATGCAGCGCACTAAATCCTGCAACTTATCTGCCAGGTGTGCCTGGACAGGCACAAAGGGTGGAGGATGAGAATGATGGTGAAGGAGGATTTAGTATAGACACTGACACACATGATTGTATGGAATATCTGAACCAAACTTTCACTGCAAGACCCGACATTAGTGACAACCCACTGGAAGGCGTAGATTTTACTTTTTACACTGACGGTAGTTGCCACAGACAGACTCGGGAGACTTGTGTACTGGATACGCAGTCGTAGATGACAGAGGTATCATAGAAGCCGAGCCCCTGTGCCCACCGCACTCAGCACAAGTTGCTGAGCTGGTCGCCCTAACCAGAGCGTGTGAATTGGCTAAGGGTAAGTCAGCCAATATATATACAGATTCTAGGTATGCCTTTGGAGTAGTGCATGATTTCGGGGCCCTATGGCGCCTCAGAAATTTCATGACGACAGCTGGCACACCTGTAGCGCATGCATCCCACATAAAAAGGTTTCTAACAGCGATACAGGAACCTGACAGAGTGGCTGTTATCAAGTGCAAAGCCCACACTTACAGTCAAGACCCAGTGTCACTTGGTAACAGCCGGGCAGACGAAGCTGCTAAATCAGCAGCCAGCACCCCCATACAAACAGATATCACATCACTGATGATATTAAACACCGTCAATACACAAAAATTAAGTGAAATGCAAAATTTGTGTTCTCCACAGGAAAAGGCAGTCTGGAGGTCAAAAGGGTATGGCCAGGAGTCCTCAGGACTCTGGACAAATGGACAGGGTAAGCCAGTAGCCCCCAGAGCATATCTTCCAAGCTTAGCTGAGGCGGCACACGGTCTGACTCATCTGGGCAAAGAGGGTATGTGTAAGCTGGTGAGAGCCTACTGGTGTGCGCCAGGATTCTCTTCTCATGCGGGTAAGAGAGCAATGACATGTCTTATCTGCTTGAGGAAGATTATTGGAAAGTCAATACCAACAAAACCATCCCATATCCAGCCAACAGACGGCCCTTTTCAGGTAATACAGATTGATTTCATACAGTTACCACCCTGCAGAAATTTAAAATGTGTTAGTCTGTATTGATGTGTTTTCCGATTGGGTAGAAGTGTTCCCCGCTGCCACAAATACTGCTACGTTCACTGCAAAGAAAATTGTGCAGGAATTTGTGTGCAGATATGGTATCCCTAGGATAATTGAAAGCGATAGGGGTACCCATTTTACAGGTGAAGTCTTTCAGGTTATGTGCAAACTGATGGGAATTAATAGCAAGCTGCATACTCCGTACCGCCCACAGGCGAGTGCGAAGGTGGAAAGAGTAAACAGCACTATTAAGAACAAGCTGAGCAAAGTGATGGCTGAAACTGGATTGTTGTGGCCAGAGGCTTTGCCACTTGTATTGTACAGCATCAGAACCACTCCCAGGTCCCCCCTTAACCTATCACCCTTTGAGATTCTTTTTGGTCGACAACCCCATGTAATGATTGACCCTCAGGATGATTTGAAATGCAATAATGATGTGACTGTAAAATATTTGGTTAAAATGAGCCAGCAGCTGAGGAATCAAAACAGAAATCTAAAGCTAGTGATTCCTGACCTACCGAGCAGTAATTGTCATGACATTGAACCTGGGGATTATGTAATGATTCGAAATTTTCTACGCTCAGGTTGCCTTATTGACAGGTGGGAAGGACCGTACCAAGTCTTACTAACCAGCACGACAGCATTAAAGGTTGCCGAAAGAGAGACTTGGGTCCACTCGTCCCACTGTAAGAAGGTCGCTGACCCAGAGAGAACCTGTGACAAAGAGCAGAGTGTAGAGAACATCGTATCACTGGAGTGTCTGTTCCGGGAAGGTTGAGAGGCAGGACTGTTGTCACGGCACCTGAGCATGGAGAACAACAAGACCAGAGGCGGTTGTCGCACAAATTTTCTTTTTCCTTTTTATTATTTTCTCCATCTCCCATTACCCTCCTTTCCTCCCCCTTCTTGTTCCCTTTTCTCTCCCCTTAACAAGATGGACTTACCCCAAGAGACTGCGTTCCGGGTTTTCCTGTTGACCCTGTTGTTGACCAGAGCAGTCTGTTTCGGTGAGAGTACCAGAGAGGTCGAGAAAGGATCCGGAATGGGTTCTGATGGCAAGGACGGATTTGTAGGATTCCAAGAGCAACACATCCATCGAGCAAAGGCGAGTATAAGAAAACGATCTGGTAGTCAGGAAACTAGGAGGTACTGTGAAGGATTATTGGCTGAGGAAAATTGCATTTGTAGGAATTGTGAAAACATAGTTGAGGACGGGTGCATCCAGAGATGTCAGTCCAGCCTTAATATTAACATGGACCGTCATCCATTGAGTGATTACCACTCACTAGTGGGCAAGGTTTTAAACCAAACAGAATGCTGGGTGTGCTCACAAGTACCTCAAGGTCAGAGCAAGTCAGGACTAGTACCGTACCCTTTAGCAATAGATGAGGTACTCGAATTACGGGGTGGGAGACCGGTGGACAAGAAATTTTATATTTCTAGGCCCCCTAGTTTGAAGCTCCACCAGTACCATGTAGATAGATCCTTAGTGTGTTTCAACATTCCCAATTCCCGAAAGCCGAGAAATTTGGAAGTGACATGGAATAACCAGACCATGGCATTTTCACACAGAGCTGATAGGATACCCGTAGACTCTGAACTTATACGCCAAATAGCCGACGGTGGAAGGTATTTTCGGTATAGGTATACTCAAGGAAGTAAGACCATGCGGGTTGGAGAAGTATCACCAGGGTACTGTGCGCATATCATACAGCCTGATACTTGTACTGAACAGATGAGAGAGTTAGGGATTGGGTTTTTCACTTGGAAACTTTGCAATATGGTAATGTCATATTCTGTCCCATATGTTCTCCCCGATGATACCTATTTCATATGCGGGAGGAAGGCGTATAAGTGGCTTGCCCCAAACTCAGAGGGATTGTGTTACATTGGAAGAGTGTAACCAGAAGTAATGACCATAACCCATGATAAGATGAAAGACGTTCACCGCAGTGCTCAAGCTCCTTATACTCATACTCACTATGAACACATCGTTAAGAGACACCTCATAGATAGGACAGAGCACGCAGCCTCTGATTTAATCCACGAATCCACCGGGATTCAATTCCTACTCGCGCTAGACATCACCCGCACCGCCAGAGGAATTATAAATTATAGGTATATCCACGCGCTAGCGAACCTGATAGATAATATCACAGAGATGTATGATGACACCTTCAGGTATACAGGAAGGGAGTTGCAAGCTTACAAAACGGAACTGATCCAGCACAGGATGGTCCTCAATTATATCACAGCAGTGACAGGCGGGTACTGTGTCACTTTGGCAACTCAGTATGGTGTGAAGTGCTGCACGTATATTACAAACAGCACTGATGACCCAACCGAGGTCATAGATCAAAAGATGGACGATATCTTGCAGTTGAAGTGGGAGTTCCGAAGGAGACACAACCTTACCCTTACTGCTGTGAGTAATGAACTGACCGGCTGGGTCTCATGGTTGAACCCACGCAATTGGTTCTCAGGTTTAGGAGAATGGGCTCAAAATGTTATCATGAGTGTAGGAAAGTTTCTCCTTTGTATCCTGAGAGTCGTCATAATTATTGGCTTGATATTTAGGTGTGTTCGAATTTTAACGCGGCGCAAGCACGGTACCAAAGTGATGAGTTTAAGGAGCGGGTGCATTGGTACAGCAGCAGATTTAATTTATGACCCATCAATAGAGACAAGGTTGTGATAAGACGTGATTCCACGGCCCGTTTCTTTCACCCGTTTTTCCTTTGTTTTCCCTCAGCAAAAATACACCCATCAGGAAAAGACTTCAATCAACACCCAAGAATGATTACGCAAATGTTATGTGAATGTATTTTTGATATGTTTCTTATCTTCATCTCTACAACCTTCAGGTAGTGACACACATAGTCGACAGGTGATATCCACATATTAGCATTCACATGTGTTCCCCCTCCATGTATCATCAACTAAATGTGCACCCGATTTGTTGGAACAAGAAGTCAAAAAGAGCTCGGTAGTGTTTGTTGGCCCACTTACAGACCCTTAATACGGGATAAGAAGGATTTAATGTATACTTCGCAATACCTCGAAGCTTATCTAGAACATATACGGCACGATGATACATGTCCCTCAGACATGGATTTCATACATACATGCTTTTACTATCCCATTAGGTCATACATTTCCCACCTACACCTCTCCTCCTACCATCCAATCATCTGTAGATATTGTATAGTATATTTTTCTAACGTCCTAGTGGATGCTGGGGACTCCGTAAGGACCATGGGAATAGACGGGCTCCGCAGGAGACATGGGCACTTTAAGAAAGAATTTAGATTCTGGTGTGCTCTGGCTCCTCCCTCTATGTCCGTCCTCCAGACCTCAGTTTGAATCTGTGGCCGGACGAGCTGGGTGCTGTTCAGTGAGCTCTCCTGAGCTTGCTGTAAGAAAGTATTTTGTTAGGTTTTATTATTTTCAGGGAGCTCTGCTGGCAACAGACTCCCTGCATCGTGGGACTGAGGGGAGAGAAGCAGCCCTACTCTCTGCAGATAGGTCCTGCTTCTTAGGCTACTGGACACCATTAGCTCCAGAGGGATCGTACACGGGATCTCACCCTCGTCGTCCAATCCCGGAGCCGCGCCGCCGTCCCCCTCACAGAGCCGGAAGACAGAAGCCGGGTGAAAGAAGCAAGAGGACTTCGAAATCGGCGGCAGAAGACTCCAGTCTTCACTGAGGTAGCACACAGCACTGCAGCTGTGCGCCATTGCTCCCACACTACACCCACATACTCCGGTCACGGTAAGGGTGCAGGGGGGGGGGGGGGGGGGGCGCCCTGGGCAGCAATTAGAGACCTCTTTGGCAAAAGTTTGCATATATACAGTTGGGCACTGTATATATGTATGAGCCCCCGCCAAAAATTGTACATGAAAGCGGGACAGAAGCCCGCCGTCGAGGGGGCGGGGCTTCTTCCTCAGCACTCACCAGCGCCATGTTTTTTCTCCACAGCACCGCTGAGAGGAAGCTCCCCAGCCTCTCCCCTGCAGTTACACGGTAGAAGAGGGTAAAAAGAGAGGGGGAGCACATAATTAGGCGCAAAAATCAATATAAACAGCAGCTACTGGGTTAACATTAAGTTACTGTGTTATTCCTGGGTTAATAGCGCTGGGGTGTGTGCTGGCATACTCTCTCTCTGTCTCTCCAAAGGGCCTTATGGGGGAATTGTCTTCAGATGAGCATTCCCTGAGTGTGTGGTGTGTCGGTACGTGTGTGTCGACATGTCTGAGGTAAAAGGCTCCCCTAAGGAGGAGATGGAGCAAATGTGTGTGTGAGGGTGTCTCCGTCGACAACGCCGACACCTGTTTGGATATGTGTAATTAAGTGCTAAGGTGAAATTATTGCACAAAAGATTAGAGAACAGACAGGGAATCTACCCATGTCTGTCCCTATGTCGCAGAGACCTTCAGAGTCTCTCAATGATCACTATCCAAAATAATAGACACTGATATCGACACGGAGTCTGACTCCAGTGTCGACTACGATAATGCAAAGTTACAGCCAAAATGGCAGGAAAGTATTCAATATATGATTATTGTAATAAAAGATGATTTGCATATCACTGATGACTCATCTGTCCCTGACACAAGGGTACACATGTTTAAGGGGAAGAAAGCTAAGGTAAATTTCCCTCCTCTCATGATGAAAAAGAGCGGGAATCTCCAGACAAGAGACTGAGGTTTCTCACAAAGAATTCTCAGGGAGTATCCTTTCCCTACTGTGCCATGATACGATGGGAATCTTCCCCTAGGGTGTCACGTTTGCCCAAAAGGTAGCCCTGACGTAACAGCTATCCTCAGGGATCCTGCAGAAAGCGTGCACATTCTGGTACACTACTCAGACCGGCGATTGTGTCGGCATGGGTTTATAGCGCTGTGGCAGCGTGGACAGGTACCTTATCAGCAGAGATTGAGACCCTAGTATGTATATATAGAGATATATATATTAAAGATGCTGTCTTAAGAGATATATATATATATATATATATATATATAAAACATGCCCAAAGAGACATGAGTCTACTGGGTCCTAGAGTTAAAGCTATGTCGATTTCTGCTTGACGTGTCCTGTAGAATATGCAATGGACAGATGATGCCGAGGCATATGGAAGGCTGAGGATTGTGTGGAGAAGGGTTCTCGGACCTGGTCTCCACAGATATAGCTGGTAATTCTGATATTTTGCCTTATATTCCTGCACAGCCTAGGAAAGCACGACATTATCAAATGCAGCCTTTCGAACAAAGAAACAAGAAAGTCCGAGGTGCGTCCTTTCTTGCCAGAGGCAGGGGCAGAGGAAAGAAGCTGCACAACACAGCTAGTTCCCAGGAACAGAAGTCCTCCCCGGTCTCTACAAAATCCACCGCATGTCGCTGGGGCTCCACAGGCGGAGCTAGGCCCGGTGGGGGCACGCCTTCGTAAGTTCAGCCACAAGTGGGTTCACTCCCTGTTAGATACCTGGGCAATAGATATTGTGTCTCAGGGATACAAGCTGGACTTTGAGGAGATGCCCCCTCAACGACGGCCCTGCCGGCTTCCCCCCACGAGAGGGAAACAGTGTTAACTGCAATTCACAAATTGTATCTTCAACAGGTGGTGGTCAAGGTTCCCCTCCTTCAACAAGGAGGGGGTTATTATTCGACCATGTTGTAGTCCCGAAACCGGACGGTTCGGTCAGACCCATATTGAATTTAAAATCCCTGAACATATACCTGAAAAGGTTCAAGTTCAAGATGGAATCGCTAAGAGCGGTCATTGCAAGCCTGAAAGGGGTAGATTTTATGGTGACTCTGGACATAAAGGATGCATACCTTCATGTCCCCATTTATCCACCTCATCATGCGTACCTCAGAATTGCGGTACGGGATTGTCATTGCCAATTTCAGACGTTGCCGTTTGGTCTCTCCACGGCCCCGAGAATATTCACCAAGGTAATGGCGGAAATGATGGTGCTCCTGCGGAAGCAAGGTGTCACTATTATCCCGTACTTGGACGATCTCCTCATAAAAGCGAGATCAAGAGAGCAGTTGCTGAACAGCGTATCACTTTCTCTGGAAGTGTAACGGCAACACGGCTGGATTCTATATATTCCAAAGTCGCAGTTGGTTCCTACAGCTCATCTGCCTCTCCTAGGCATGATCCTAGACACAGACCAGAAAAGGGTTTATCTCCTGATAGAGAGAGCTCAGGAGCTCATGACACTGGTCAGGAATCTATTAAAACCAAAACAGGTGTCAGTGCATCACTGCACTCGAGTCCTGGGAAGGATGGTGGCATCATACAAGGCCATTCCCTTCGGCAGGTTCCATGCGAGGACCTTCCAATGGGACTTACTGGACAAGTGGTCCAGATCACATCTTCAGATGCATCGGTTAATCACCCTATCCTCAAGGGCCAGGGTGTCTCTCCTGTGGTGGATGCAGAGTGCTCACCTTCTCGAAGGTCGCAGATTCGGCATTCAGGACTGGGTCCTGGTGACCACGGATGCAAGCCTCCGAGGGTGGGGGGCAGTCACAAAGGGAAGAAATTTCCAAGGGCTGTGGTCAAGTCAGGAGACTTGCCTTCACATCAACATCCTGGAATTAAGGGCCATATACAACGCCCTACGTCAAGCGGAGTCCATGCTTCGCGACCAACCGGTTCTGATTCAGTTAGACAACATCACCGCAGTGGCTCATGTAAACTGCCAAGGCGGCACAAGGAGCAGGGTGGCGATGGTAGAAGCCACCAGAATTCTTCGCTGGGCGGAGAATCACGTAAGCGCACTGTCAGCAGTGTTCATTCCGGGAGTGGACAACTGGGAAGCAGACTTCCTCAGCAGGCACGACCTCCACCCGGGAGAGTGGGGACTTCATCAAGAAGTCTTCACGCAGATTGCAAGTCGGTGGGAACTGCCACGGGTGGACATGATGGCATCTCGCCTCAACAAAAGCTGCACAGATATTGCGCCAGGTCAAGAGACCCTCAGGCGATAGCTGTGGACGCACTGGTGACACCGTGGGTGTTCCAGTCGGTCTATGTATTTCCTCCTCTTCCTCTCATACCCAAGGTGCTGAGAATCATAAGAAAAAGAGGAGTGAGAACAATACTCATTGTTCCGGATTGGCCAAGAAGGACTTGGTATCCAGATCTGCAAGAAATGCTCACAGAGGACCCGTGGCCTCTGCCTCTAAGACAGGACTTGTGCAACAGGGGCCCTGTCTGTTCCAAGACTTACCGCGGCTGCGTTTGACGGCATGGCGGTTGAATGCCGGATCCTAGCAGAAAAAGGCATTCTGGATGAGGTCATTCCTACGCTGATAAAGGCTAGGAAGGATGTGACGGCTCAACATTATCACCGTATATGGCGAAAGTATATGGCTTGGTGTGAGGCCAGGAATGCCCCTACAGGGGAATTCCAGCTGGGCCCTTTCCTTCACTTCCTACAGTCGGGAGTGACTTTGGGCCTTAAATTGGGTTCCATTAAGGTTCAGATTTCGGCCTTATCCATTTTCTTTCAAAAAGAACTGGCTTCTCTGCCTGAAGTTCAGACGTTTGTAAAGGGAGTGCTGCATATTCAGCCCCCTTTTGTGCCTCCAGTGGCACCTTGGGATCTTAACGTGGTGTTGGGTTTCCTGAAATCACACTGGTTTGAACCACTCAAAACGGTGGAATTGAAATATCTCACGTGGAAGGTGGTCATGCTATTAGCCTTGGCTTCGGCTAGGCGTGTGTCAGAATTGGCGGCTTTGTCACATAAAAGCCCTTATCTGGTTTTCCATGCGGATAGAGCAGAATTGCGGACCTGCCCACAGCATCCACTAGGACGTTAGAGAAAATAAGATTTTACTTACCGGTAAATCTATTTCTCGTAGTCCGTAGTGGATGCTGGGCGCCCGTCCAAAGTGCGGACTTCTTCTGCAATACTTGTATATAGTTATTGCTGCAATAAGGGTTATGTTATAGTTGCATCAGG
The DNA here is from genome assembly GCF_028390025.1 of Pseudophryne corroboree. Classification (NCBI taxonomy): domain Eukaryota; kingdom Metazoa; phylum Chordata; class Amphibia; order Anura; family Myobatrachidae; genus Pseudophryne; species Pseudophryne corroboree. Next base: position 538,930,691 of record NC_086445.1, read on the forward strand.
GTTTATCTGATGCTCTGTGATTGTTCATACTGTTAACTGGGTAAAGTTATCTCAAGTTATACGGTGTGATTGGTGTGGCTGGTATGAGTCTTACCCTGGATTCCCAAAATCCTTTCCTTGTACTGTCAGCTCTTCCGGGCACAGTTTCTCTAACTGAGGTCTGGAGGAGGGACATAGAGGGAGGAGCCTGAGCACACCAGAATCTAAGTTCTTTCTTAAAGTGCCCATGTCTCCTGCGGAGCCCGTCTATTCCCATGGTCCTTACGGAGTCCCCAGCATCCACTACGGACTACGAGAAATAGATTTACCGGTAAGTAAAATCTTATTTTTTTCTGTTTAATGTTTAGATAGTGGCAGTTATTGTTGACTGCCAAAGGGTGGACTGTCAAAGTCGAAAAATATTGTAATGCATACACCATGTACTAACCCCATACACATGCCGCCGTGCGTGCACATATCCGCAATTTGCGTATGATCGCTCCCGCGTTCCTGCGCGTAGTATGGGTATTTACGGCGGGGTTTGTGAGCGAATAGAGGGTTATCAGAACATTACATATTTAACCCAAAGAGTGCACATTTTACACATAGCCACCCCGCACCACATCAGCAAGTATCAACAGTTTAAATGATTCCAGGGCTAAGGGATTCGCCTTTGCATGATAGGAAGGGACAGACTAAGGTTAGAAGGTGATGTCTAGTATCCAGCTGTAGGGTATTTTAAGGGTAACATTCCGGAGTTGGTTAGAGAAAGATCGCATGTTCCAGCGTATAGTTATGTGCAGAAGTAGAATATAGATATAAACTGTATTTACTGTATATTATGTATGCGGCGGGAATCCAGAGGATACCACCCCCAATAGCAGTTGAGAAAGACATCGCCCACCTTTTCAAATCAACCTATGACCTCTCCTGTAATGTAAAGATGCATCTCTGTGTCCAATGGACAATGAGATTACAGTGACCATTATATTGTGTATGGAAGTTGTGTATAAAAAGCCTGTTGCTGCCTGGCTGGTCAGAAGACTCTGAACGCTATCTACCTGATAAGCGGAGGACTGGTCCAGGTTGCGCAAGCGAACATTCTCACGTATGTACATTGACTGTAGCCATTATTCTGTTGTAGATTTATCTTGTTAGCCTTGTAGTGTATAACTTGTAACTGTTATCCCCTTTCAATTAATCCACTGTGGCCTTAGAACCCTGTGGTTAACTACATATCGGTGTTGTGTCCTCATTTCCCTGCTAGGGTTTAAAGCGTATGGAACTGTATAAGGTTTAAAAGTGTAACCATATCATTGCATTGTATCACTAACAAGGTTTAAAGTTTATCAACTGATTGTGTGCGCGCTGTGTGTACTTTGTACCCCCAGCGCAGCGTTTTGTACGCTAAGTACGTACGCGGTACGGGACTCTGTACGCAAATAGCGTACGAAGTGCGTAGCGTGTGTATTAAGTCTAGCGGCCGCAGCGGCTCAATGGTAAGAGTGTGTTTAGAGGTATAGCTTTATGGTTTAAGATAATATCGACATTATCAGTCACTAGTGCATCCACTGCTATTGCTTGAGGGTCTCTCGACCTGGAACAATATCTCTGAAGCTTCTTGTTGAGACGAGATGCCATCATGTCTACTTGAGGAACTCCCCAAAGACCTGTCACCTTTGCGAAGACTTCTTCGTGGAGGCCCCATTCTCCTGGATGGAGATAGTGTCTGCTGAGGAAGTCTGTTTCCCAGTTGTCCACTCCCGGAATGAAAATTGCCTACAGAGCTCCTGCATGTCTTTCTCCCCAGAGAAGGATCTTTGCTCTGCTTTTCGTTCCACCCTGACGGTATATGTACGCGACTGTTGTTACATTGTCCGACTGGATCTGTACGGGTTGATCTTGGAGAAGATGCACCGCTTGTAGAAGGCCATTGTAAATGGCTCTCAATTCCAGAACGTTTATGTGAAGACAAGTTTCTTGACTTGACCATCTTCCTTAGAAGCTTTCACCCTGTGTGACTGCTCCCCAGCCTCGGAGACTTGCATCCGTGGTTACTAGGACCAAGTCCTGAATCCCGAACCTGCGTACCTCTAGTAGGTGAGAACTGTGTAGCCACCACAGGAGCGAAATTCTGGCTTTGGATGACAGGATTATCCTCTGGTGCATGTGAAGGTGAGATCCAGACCACTTGTCCAACAGGTCCCACTGCAATACTCTGGCATGGAATCGGCCAAACTGTATGGCCTCGTAGGCCACTACCATCTTTCCCAACAACCGAATGCATATGAATCGACACTCTTGTTCGTTTCAGAATTTGTTTGACCATTCTCTGGATTTCCAGAGCCTTTTCTACTGGAAGAAATACACTCTGTACTTCTGTGTCCAGTATCATCCCCAGAAAAGACATTCTTGTCGTTGGTTCCAACTTGTTGTTGAAGTATTGTCAGGGAGAGTGCAATGTTCTGCACCAACCTGTCCCTGGACCTCGCTTTTATCAGGAGATCGTCCAGGTAAGGAATTATATTGACTCCTTTCTGTCGGAGGACCATCATCTCCGCCATCACCTTGGTGAACACCCTCGGTGCCGTGGAGAGTCCAAACGGCAACGTCTGAAATTGGTAACCTGTATCGCGAATCTCAGAGAAGCTTGATGTGGAGGATAAATGGGAACATGTAAGTAGGCATCTTTTATGTCCACTAACACCATGAAGTCCCCTTCCTCCAGACTGGAAATCACTGCCCTCAGAGATTCCATCTTGAACTTGAACCTTTGCAGGTAGAGATTCAGAGTTCACAGAAAAAAGAGATAATGAGACTGCGCTAAGTTTGATGACTACAACACTGTTAGTATAGTCAATAAAACAGTTTTTTTCCTAAAATTAGTACAATAGGTGTATAAGAATTATATTAATAAAATAAGTACATGTAAGAGGTAAAAAATGGTATAGTTTCTAAAATTCAGATAGACATCCCAAGGGGTTACCCAATTCGCCAGGTAAAGAGATTAGACTTTGTGGAGATATATGTAGTGACCGTTCCAGATATTTATCCCCTATGTCGTTATAGTCCAGCTTATACAGTAGTCTCAGAATTTAGGCAAGGTCCAAGGAATGGACTAGTTACCGTTAGAGGGTAATGTGCTCCAGAATCTTTAGTGGAGAGCTCCTCATGCGTTACGGTTGGTGCAGTCCTTTATGCGGTGCTTGCCATGTAGAGTCTGAGAATTTGGAGAGGCCGTCTGGACAAAGGCTTGGGGAATGGTTCGGTCCTCCTTAGAGTCAGTTCCTGGCAGTGGTCCCTGGTTCACCTGACGCGTTTTGCTGCGATCAACTGGCAGCTTTCTCAAAGAAAGAACTGTCATCCTTGGGTCATCACTTGCCAAATTTATTGCCTATATCCGGACCAGAACTGGACTTCCACCCTTGCAGATAAAATAAGGAAAGATTTTTTTACATCCTACAACTTCCAACCTAAGGAAAAGGACACCGCAAAGCATTGAGGAATCCGCTTGGACATTTACAAACAAACTACCAAGGGACTTCACCTCTAGCGGTATTGGTAAAGTTGGATGGTAGACTGCGCAGTCAGTCTCTCTTTCTATGCATTATACATCTGCTTATCCAGTTCATTAAATAGGAACGGACTGTTTATTAGAGGCAATTATAATTGAGACCCATTTTAATTATTTTTATGAGTTGTGTATGTTGGTTTTAATAGGCTAATGATTGCCGTCTATATTAAATTGAATATTTTTCACTCAATCCGTATGTATTAGCAAGTTTATCAGCGCTGCTATTTGTTTGTTTGTGTTTTGATTTAATTGGGTGTGACTACCCCACTATAATTAGCAGCAGCATTAGAGGTGCAGCAACCTTAAGCGCCCGATCTATTACCTGTTGGTATACAATTTTTTGCAGATTGAACCCAGAACTTACTGAAGAGTTTCAGACGTGCCCCCACCTGAGCAGACTCCCGCAAGGGAGCCCCAGCGTCATGCTGAAGATCTGGCAGAAACAGAAGTTGATTTCTGCTCCTGTGATCCTGTAGACGCTGCAGACTTTTTTCCTTTTCCCCTACCTTTACCCGCAAAGAAAGGGGAACCTTTACCCTTTTTGTATTTATTGGGCCGAAAGGACTGCATCTGAGAGTAATGTGTCTTTTTCGCCGGCACAGGAGCATTAGGCAAGAATGTCGACTTACCTGCGGTAGCCGTAGAACCTAAAGCATCCAGCCCATCTCCAAACAAGGCCTCACCTTTATACGGGAGAGTCTCCATATTCCTTGTGGAATCTGCGTCAGCATTCCATTGGCGAATCCATAACGCCCTCCGTTCTGAGACTGCCATGGTAGCGGCTCTTGATCCCAAGAGACCAATATCTTTCATGGCTTCTAGCATGTATGCAGCAGCGTCTTTGATATGACCTAACATTAGGAGTATCTCGTCTCTATCTATTGTGTCAATGTCTGATGACAAGTTTTCTGACCACTTTTCAATAGCACTACTCACCCACGCACAGACAATGGTAGGCCTGAGTAGTGTCCCATTGGCCACAAATAGATTTTAACGTATTCTCCAACTTGCGGTCTGCCGGCTGTTAGGTTCCTGGTGCTCAGAACAAGGGAGATGTTGCGTAGTGAGTCCAGAGCACCAGAACGTGATGCTGAAATAAGGTGTGGTGTGGAAATAGCCCCTAGCACCCTACCTCCATTGTTTCACCCGTGTGGTCAGTTCACGCCTGAGTGACTATGGTTTCTTGGGCCCACGGCAGCCGCGTTTGAAGGGCGGATTAGGTCTGCCCAACTCCGATGCCCCCAGGTCTTAGAGTGAGACAAGGCGTGAACCGAGACAGGATAATAACAAGGGGACATCTAACTAAAACAAACAGAAGGCTAGGGGCTACTAACAACCCTAAAACTAAATATATGTGCGGCACGCCGCCAAAGGAAAAGAACAAAGGAAATACTGTCCACTCGCCGACACAATACTGTTGTGTACCGGCGGTGACAGCATAAGCAGAACCCTCTGCAAAACACCAGTAACAAAATATAAGCAAAGAATACTGCGGCCTAGGCCAAAGGACGCGGCAAAGCCGCTACTCACGGAGCCGGTACCAATACTGGCAAACGGACAGGAACCCCCAATGTAGCCGACACAGACTCTCAGAACCGGAGGACAGGCAGAAATCCCAAACGACAGACCGGTGGACACCAAGAAGCCAGGTACTCGACCAGGCACAGATAAAGCCACAGGACTTCTGGACAGGAACGCTTCACGGCAGGACACGGGATCAGACACTGGAACCGACACAGGAACCGACACAGGAACCGACACAGGAACCGACACTCGAAGCAGCTAGACAGACACTGCTAGACAGGAGCTCAGGAACTGGCAGGGACTAGCTCAGAACTCAAGAACTCTGGAAATATCACCAGCCTCTGTGAATTGCACTGAGCCAGAATATAACAGAGAGTCTTAATTATGTCGTGCAGCTGCCCTGCTGCACAACTGAGAGGTGCAATCAACAGACAGGTGAGGCTGAACACATGGGAACAAGCTGCAATCACACAGACTCACCACCGGCAGCAAACAAGAGTCTTCTCAAACCAGAGCAACGGGAAATCCTGGCCTGCAAGACAACTATAAACATAGAATAGGAATGAACCACTACCTGTGGTTCATAACACTGGCTCCTTCAGTGAAGCCGTCCCAGGCGCAGGGAGAACCACCTTTTTTGCTAACCGTGACAGGGCACTGTCTAAAACGGGGGGTGACTCCCACCTTTTCCTGTCCTCTGCAGGGAAAGGGTAAGCTACCTGAATTCTTTTGGGAATCTGAAATTTCTTTTCAGGGTTTACCCAGACTCCCTCAAAGAGAGTGTTCAGCTCATGGGATGGAGGAAAAGTTACGTTCATTTTCTTTTCTTTATAAAAGTAAGCCTTCTCCTGAGGTAAAGGAGGGGGCTCCATAACTTCTAACACCTCATTTATAGCAACAATCATGTATTGCTAACTTTGGATCTATTCTCCTGGAATCACTATTGTCGACACAGGAATCAGAGTCCGTGTCGGTATCAGTCTGTACATCCTGTGTAAATGACCTTTTATGTGACCCAGAGGGGTCCCCTGTGGATGAAAAGGCAGAACTATTAAAATTCACATCTTCCACAGATTTTTTTCCAGTTTTCTGCATGAGCCTCAGACTTATCCAATCTCTTACTGATATGATTCACACTATCACTTAATTCTTTCACCCATTCAGGCTCGTGGTGTGCCGGCAGCACCACCACATTACAACTCTGTGTCCCTAAAATGGCTCTCTCAGGGGAAGAGCTCCCTGCCTCAGACATGTCACACACGTGCACAATCACACCACAGACACTCCGTGGCTTAATGGGGACAGACCCACAGTAAAGTCTGTCAGAAGGACACAGAAAGGAATTGCCAGTTCACAACTCAGCGCCAAGAGAAAAAATCCCAGTGTCGCGTACTTTGTACACAGAGACAAAATCCCTGTGTCGCGTACTTTTTACACAGAGATCTTCAAGCGCTTTATATTACGAATAATATATTTTAGCACCAAATATTACATCCCCCCCCCCCCCCCCTTTTTGCACCCTGATGTTTGATTCAGAGGTGGAGAGGAGGATCAGCGTTTCTTGCCCAGCAGCTGCTAGGAGAAAATGGCGCTAAGCAGTGTCCTGGCTGCCTGAGGAAGAAGCCTCACCCCCTGTAATGGCGCGTTTATCCTCAGCTTTAGAATATTTATACTGGCGGGGGTGTAGGACAGTGTAAATACAAAGTATGCTACGTTTTTCCAGTGAGAGTAGGTTTCATGCTGCCCAGGGCGCCCCCCCCCCCCCCCCCCCACGCCCTGCACCCTGCCGTGCACTGTGTTATGGATAGCATGTCGCGCAGTGTTCCCGCTCGCTGCGCAGTACCTTGAGCCGTCATGATGACCGGAGATCCCTCTCTGCAGATCTCCGGTAATAATACTCACGCGTCTTCTGACTTCTGGCTCTGTTAGTGGGGGTGACGGCGTGCTGTGGGAGTGAGCGAGTAAACGCAGCTAGTGTTCATTTCCCTTCAGGAGCTAATGGTGTCCTGTCAGCAAGAAGCAGAGGCTTGAAACTCTTTAGGAAGTTGGTTCCTACTTCTTCCCCCTAAGTCCCTCGAAGCAGGGAGACTGTTGCCAGCAGTCTCCCTGAAAATAAAAAACCTAACAAAGTCTTTCAGTGAAACTCAGTAGAGCTCCACTGGAATGCGACCAGTCTGCCTGGGCACATTTTCTAAACTGAGGTCTGGAGGAGGGGCATAGAGGGAGGAGCCAGTTCACACTCTGGAAAAGTCTTAAAGTGCCCATGGCTCCTGCGGAACAGTCTATACCCCATGGTACTGAAGTGGACACCAGCATCCTCTAGGACGTATGAGAAAATAAACTATTAACACTTCTAGTTTGAAAGCATTTTTACTTTGCAGCATTTTTTCTACACCTGCCTAAAACTTTTGCACAGTATTGTATATCACCTTACCTATCAGTCCCCAATACATGTATCCATGTCATCACAGGCCATGTGCGTCTCTTATCATCGTTATGTGTGTCTGGCCTTTTTTCACCTCCTTTGCCTGTGTCTCCCATTACTCCTTTTATATCTGTGCCACCACACACCATTTCCACGTGCCCTACACAAACTACTGTTCCTTTTGTCCTGCACTTTCTCCTGCCACTCCATTTCTTTCACTTCGGCTCTCTTTACCACCTACCTTTCTCCTCCTCCTCCACTTTGCTGAAAGCGAAGGAGTCTCGCTGGCAGCCGGTCAGAAGCAACACAGAGAAACCGGAGGATGCCAGGTAAACACAATCTTCTTACGTTTTAACTTTAAAATTTAGGGGCCTACGTATCAAGCATTTATTCATACAATTATGTAGAAATAGCAGCGTCTGCATAATTTTATGAAATGTTGCTATTTGCTATAAGTACAGGAGATTTCACAATAAACTCCTGCAGCCCATGTTACCAATGGGGACTACGATCTGACACGTATGTACCAAACTCCAACAAGCATAGCTGACACGAAAAAAGTCTGAGACACTAATGGTACCATGAACCAAGAAGGTTTGGGAACCACTGCCCTGTACTCTTTCTGTGCTGGCTGACTGAAGGTGTATTCTCTCATTCAGTGTGCACTGCACCTGCACACACTGAACAGTAGAAACACTCCTTCAGATCACCATCACAGCTCTGTATTTTCTCTGCATCCTCAGGAGACCCCCTTTTCTCCTAACAATGCAACACATTCATATTTTGGGCTCAGATTACTAATCCTAAAATCGATCTCAAGACAGTAAAGGCCCATATAGACGGGCCGATGCAGGAGAGATGTGTACTGAGCAAACCGCTCAGCACACATCTCTCCCGCCGCTCAGCACAGCGCGATCCGTGCTGAGCGTGTGGGGATAGACGGGTGGGCCGCTCATTTCACCCAGCGGGTGAAGTGAGCGACCCGCTAGATTGGCCTGCACGGCAGGCCAATCTAGCACCAGCGATAGCGATGCGCGGGGCTGCGCATCGCTATTGCTGTTAGGGCTACACACGGAGCGGTCTTGCTGAAAATCTAAGCAATCTAGTCAGATTGCTTAGATTATCGCTCCATGTGTACCCCCCTTAAGGGGGAGATTCAAATGTTTGAAAAGTCAGTTGGGAGTCTGTTTTTTCCTATCTAATAGACAGGAATAAACAGGCACCCAACCGACTTTTCAAACATTTGAATTCCACCCTAACAGTTTAATTGTGTTTACACACTTCACTACTTATTTCTTGTATATATTTCACCTCTTCACTTATACTTTACACCACACCTTTACTATCCTCTCAGGTTTTCCTAACAAATTTGTGAATATCATTCCTCTTTATAAAAAAAATGTTGATTCATCCCACTTATGGGGAATGGTATGAGCTATTTAATAGGATTTTAGTACCTACCGGTAAATCCTTTTCTCCTAGTCCGTAGAGGATGCTGGGGACTCCACAAGGACCAGGGGGTATAGACGGGATCCGCAGGAGCTTGGGCACACTGAAAAGACTTTGACTGGGTGTGAACTGGCTCCTCCCTCTATGCCCCTCCTCCAGACCCCAGTTATAGGAACTGTGCCCAGGAGAGACGGACATTTCGAGGAAAAGATTTTTGTTTAAACTAAGGGCTAGAACATACCAGCTCACACCACAAACATACCGTACAACCGGAGTAACAGTAAACCAGATAACAGTATGAATTTAACTACAGCAACAAGCTGAAACAACAAATACACAACCCATGTGTAAACCAATGCAACTAGTAAGAATTCACTGCAAGTAACCGTCCGCACTGGGATGGGCACGGCTGCAAGTAACCGTCCGCACTCTCCCGCCCGTGTTGGAGCTTTGGTATAGACCCCATGGTCCTTTTGGAGACCCCAGCATCCTCTACGGACTAGGAGAAAAGGATTTACCGGTAGGTACTAAAATCCTATTTTCTCTTACGTCCTAGAGGATGCTGGGGACTCCAAAAGGACCATGGGGTCTATACCAAATCTCCAACACGGGCGGGAGAGTGCGGACGACTCTGCAGCACCGATTGAGCAAACATGAGGTCCTCCTCAGCCAGGGTATCAAACTTGTAAAACTTAGCAAAGGTGTTTGAACCCGACCACGTAGCTGGTCGGCAAAGCTGAAGTGCCGAGACCACTCGGGCAGCCGCCCAAGATGAGCCCACCTTCCTGGTAGAATGGGCCTTTACTGATTTCGGCACCGGTAGCCCAGCCGAAGAATGAGCTTGCTGAATCGTACTACAAATCCAGCGTGCAATAGTCTGCTTCGAAGCAGGATGACCAATCTTGTTGGAAGCATACAGGACAAACAGCGCCTCTGTTTTCCTGGCCACCGCCGTTCTGGCGACGTAGATCTTCAAAGCTCTCACCACATCAAGAGACTTTGGAACTGCCACAGTATCTGTAGCCACAGGTACCACAATAGGTTGGTTAATGTGAAACAAAGAAACCACCTTCGGCAGAAATTGTTGACGAGTCCTCAATTCCGCTCTATCCGAATGGAAGATCAAGTACGAACTCTTGTGAGATAAGGCCGCCAACTCAGACACCCGCCTGGCAGATGCCAGAGCCAACAGCATGACCACCTTCCAAGTGAGAAACTTAACTAAACCTTACGCAAAGGTTCAAACCAGGAAGACATAAGAAACTGTAAGACCACGTCAAGATCCCATGGTGCCACCGGGGGCACAAACGGAGGATGGATATGCATCACTCCCTTCACAAAAGTCTGAACCTCAGGGAGAACAGCCAATTCCTTCTGAAAGAAGATAGATAAAGCCGAAATCTGCACCTTGATGGAACCCAATTTCAGGCCGGCATCGACGCCTGCCTGCAAAAAATGGAGAAACCGACCCAAGTGAAATTCTTCCGCAGGAGCAGCTTTAGTCTCACACCACGAAACATACTTTCTCCAAATACGGTGATAATGTTTCGCCGTAACCTCCTTTCTCGCCTTAAGGAGAGTGGGAATGACCTCCCCGGGAATACCTTTCCGAGCTAAGATTTGGCGTTTAACTTCCATGCCGTCAAACGCAGCCGCGGTAAGTCTGGAAACACGCATGGCCCCTGCAATAACAGGTCCTCTCTTAGAGGGAGCGGCCAAGGTTCTTCCACAAGTAATTCCTGAAGATCTGGATACCAGGCCCTTCTTGGCCAATCTGGAACGACAAGAATCGCTTGCACTCTTGCTCGTCGAATGATTCCCAGTACCTTTGGAATGAGAGGAAGCGGAGGGAACACATACACCGACTGAAACACCCACGGAGTTACCAGGGCATCCACTGCACTGGCTTGGGGGTCCCTTGACCTGGAACAATACCTCGGAAGCTTCTTGTTGAGGCGAGACGCCATCATGTCAATTAGCGGAGTTCCCCAACGCTTCGTCACTTCTGCAAATACCTCTTGGTGAAGAGCCCACTCTCCCGGATGGAGATCGTGTCTGCTGAGGAAGTCTGCTTCCCAGTTGTCCACTCCCTGAAGGAAGACTGCTGACAGAGCGCTCACGTGCTGTTCCGCCCAGCGAAGGATTCTTGTGGCCTCTGCCATAGCCGCCCTGCTCCTTGTTCCGTCTTGACGGTTTATATGCGCCACCGCTGTTATGTTGTCCGACTGTATCAGGACAGGCCGACCCTGAAGAAGGCTTCTTGCTTGTAGCAGGCCGTTGTAAATGGCTCTTAACTCGAGAACATTTATGTGGAGACAAGATTCCTGGAGCGACCATTTCCCCTGGAAATTTCTTCCCTGGGTGACTGCGCCCCAGCCTCGGAGACTTGCATCTGTTGGCAACAGGACCCAATCCAGGATACCGAATCGGCGCCCTCCTAGGAGGTGAGAACTTTGTAGCCACCACAGGAGAGAAATCCTGGCCCTGGGAGATAGACTTATCTTCCGGTGCATGTGCAGGTGAGACCCGGACCACTTGCTCAGCAGATCCCACTGAAACACCCAGGCATGAAACCTGGCAAACGGAATGGCTTCGTACGCCGCAACCATTTTCCCCAGAACCCGAGTACATTGATGAATCAACACACTTTTCGGCCTCAGAAGCTCCCTGACCATCGTCTGCAGTTCCAGAGCTTAGTCTTCCGGAAGAAACACCTTCCGTAAGCCCGTGTCCAGAATCATGCCCAGAAAGGGAAACCGAGTGGTCGGATTCAACTGAGACTTTGGCAAATTTAGCAGCCAACCGTGTTGTCGCAGAACCGACAGAGACAAATTCACATTTCTCAGCAACCGTTCCTCGGACCTCCTTGCTTGCGAAGGAGAACCATCATTTCAGCCATGACTTTGGTGAAAATCCTCGGGGCCGTGGAAAGCCCAAACGGCAACGTCTGAAATTAGTAATGAGAATCCTGTATCGCAAACCTGAGGAAGGCTTGATGCGGAGGATATATCGGGACGTGTAAGTAGGCATCCTTTATGTCTACTGACGCCATAAAATCCCCCCCTTCTAGGCTGGAGATCACAGCTCGAAGAGATTCCATCTTGAACTTGAAAACTTTCAAGTATGGATTGAGGGATTTTAGGTTTAGAATCGGTCTGACCGAACCGTCCGGTTTCAGTACCACAAAGAGGCTCGAGTAGAACCCCTCACCCCGTTGGGACGGGAACAATGACCCTCTGTTGACACAGCTTTTGTATTGCTGCCTGCACCACCTCTCTGTCCGGAAGAGACATTGGTAAGGCCGAAATGAAAAACCTGTGAGGGGGCACCTCCTGAAACTCCAGCTTGTACCCCTGAGATACTATATCTAGGACCCAAGGATCCAGGCCTGATTGAACCCAGACCTGACTGAAGATCCGCAGACGGCCCCCCACTGGTCCGGACTCCCCCAGGGAAGCCCCAGCGTCATGCGGTGGACTTGGTAGAGGCAGGGGAGAAAGAAAGTCATGCAGACACCTCAAGTTTGCCAGCACATCACCGCAAACTACATCCACAAGACTCCTCGCCGGCCGGCGAGTGGAGCGGCCGTTGAGACCGCACAGGACATAGGAAGAAGCTGAGCGTTGTGGCAACGCAACTTCCGGTTGTTCAGTGCGGCTTCCGGCGGGACCCGGCAGCCTAGCAGCAGAGCCAGGAAGGCTTCCAGCCCTGTCTGCTGAGGAACACCACCGGGGACGGATACAGCGGAAACAGCGCAAGTGGCCACATCATCACTCACCACAGAGTGAACAAAGAGAACTAAACATCACATCGTGAGGGTAAGTTGCACCTGGCAGGCCGGGACGCCGGCCTCCCAGAACACGACCTCCACCTACGATCAATTATTGACAAAAGAACCGCCTCTGGGCACACTGTTTAGACTCACACTGAGGGGAAAGGAAATCCCTTCAGATAAAGACTGACTCCTATATATCTGGAACAAAGACACTCCTTTTCTCACAAGACTTTCTTTCTCTTTTTTTTTTTTTTTTAGGATATTCATCAAGCGCCAATACCATATTTTATTTCATCTTGTGTTGAATTTCCCTATACATCGGATGTTCACACAATATGCATGTTACTATAAGGGCATTTATGTGTAATCACAATATCATCAATTATATATGAATTATTGTACCATCTGTTATACGAAGCATTGTGACTTATAAAGGTATTTACAGATCATAGAGATACATCATTTCTCACATACAAACACCAAATAGAGGGTGAGCGCAGGTATCCAAAACCTGTACGATAACACTAGCCCTAGAGTCTGGACAACTCTCCAGATACCAGCAGCCCCCTTGAACAAGATACACATACTGTGCGCTCCATGCAAACCCCTTGATTCCAGAGGCAGGGGAGGACTTTTGGTCCTGGGCGCCTGACACTGCAGGCGACTTTCGTCCCCTTCCTCTACCCTTTGAAGCGAGGAAGGACGAACCCTTTCCACGCTTGTATTTATTCGGACGAAAGGACTGCATCTGCTGATGTGGTGCCTTTTACTGTTGTGTGGGAACATAAGGAAGGAAAGACGACTTACCCGCAGTCGCGGTAGACACCAGGTCATCCAAGCCGTCAAAAAACAAGACATTACCCTTGAAGGGGAGAGCTTCCATAGCCCTCTTGGAGTCGGCATCAGCATTACATTGATGGATCCACAGCGCCCTCCTGGCCGAGATCGCCATGGCATTGGCTCTTGATGCCAAGAGACCAACATCCCTCGCCGCATCCTTCAGGTAATCCGCAGCGTCCTTGATATAACCAAGAGTCAAAAGAACATTATCTTTATCAAGTGTATCCATATCAGCAGCTAAATTCTCAGCCCATTTAGCAATAGCACTACTCACCCATACCGACGCCACAGCAGGTCTGAGCAATGCACCCGTATTAGCGAAAATGGACTTCAGAGACGTCTCCAGCTTGCGATCCGCCGGATCCTTGAGAGCTGCCGTGTCAGGGGACGGAAGCACCACCTTCTTAGACAACCGGGATAGAGCCTTGTCGACATTTGGAGACGACTCCCATTTTTCCCTGTCATCAGAGGGGAAAGGATATGCCATGTAAATTCTCTTGGGAATCTGCCACCTCTTATCCGGCGACTCCCAAGCCTTTTCGCAAAGAGTATTCATTTCATGAGAGGGGGGAAACTTCACCTCAGGATTTTTCCCTTTGAACAAACAAATCCTTGTTTCCTGCACCGCAGGTTCGTCAGAAATATGTAAAACATCTTTTATAGCCACAATCATGTACTGAATACTCTTAACTAACCGTGGATGTAAAGCAGCCTCAGTGAAGTCGACATCGGAATCAGAATCCGTGTCGGTATCCGTATCTACCAACTGAGTAAAAGGCCGCTTTTGCGACCCTGATGGGGTCTGCACCTGAGACAAAGCATCCTCCATGGATTTCCTCCATACCTGAGTCTGAAACTCCGATTTATCCAACCTTTTAGACAAAGAGGCCACACTTGTATTAAGCCTACTTAACATTGTAAGTAAATCAGGGCCAACTCCAGACCCACATCTGCTCCCCCAGCAACCTCCTCCGGGGAATAACACTCAGCCTCAGACATGCCGACACGGAGTATCGACACACCGACACACACACACAGCCTCAGCTAGGGGACAGACCCACAAGGAAGCACAGATAGAGAAACACAGAGGGAGTACGCCAGCTCACACCCCAGTGCCCATATAACACAGAAAACAATGTATGTTGACAGCGCTGCTATGAATAACAATAATTATGCACCAATAACTGTTCCCCCCGCTTAGCTCCCTGTTACTTGTAGTGGGGCTTGGAGGTCCCAGGCCAGCGTTCTCTGCAGCGGCGTGGAGGAGAGAAAATGGCGCTGGTGAGCTGTGCGGCTAAGCCCCGCCCCTTCACCGAAAAGCCTTCTGCCAGCTTCCCAGATCCAGTAACATGCTGCCCAGGGCGCTCCCCCCCAGCGCCCTGCGAGTGCCGTTGGTGAAGTGTGTGGGAGCATGGAGCACAGCGCTACCGCTGCGCTGTACCTAGTTACTGGAGTCTTCTGCAGTCACTGAAGTCTTCTGTCTTCTGCATACTCACCCGGCACCAATTTTATTTTTTAAAGGGAATTTCCCACTGTAATGTGGGCCACTGTCTGATCCTGCGGAACACCGTCAGCGGTCAGCCACAGAATACTTCAAGTTGTGTGTGTGGGTTGGCGGGCCAGGAGGACAGGACGGCGGGCGAGAGGGAGCGCGGTGTGACGTCAGCACGTCATACCGCGGCCAGGAACACCGCACAGGGCAGCCAGGAGCGCAGGGCGGGCAGGAGGGAACGCGGTGTGACGTCAGCACGTCACATCGCGAGCCGGCCGGTGCTGGACGGGCTGTGGCTCGGCAGTGTGACCATCCATTACCCCCAGGAATTTCATTTTTACCCCATTTGGGGTAATTTACCCTGTTCCCTGACCACTGGGCTACAGCAACAGCAGGTCACTGATGTGTGCAGGCACTTCACAATGTTAGGCTCCGCCCCCTTCCCCATACACCTGCGAATAGCGGAATTATATCTACAAGGGGGCGGGCTTTCTGTAGAGACGGAGACAAAGCTGTCTAGGGATAGCCATCGGTGGGTTATCAATCGATAGTGCCATTGATGGATAACCTCGATGGTGGGAAACCATCTGTAAGGGAACCATCAATGGTTTTGCCCATGATTGGTCACCCTCACTTTGATATTGAGTGAGTTGCGGGCCAAACCGGACCCGGGGGAGTGGCTTCATGGGTGTCAGGGGTGGAGCTATGCTCCATGACTGACACCCTGGAGAAAAAAAAATAAGAATTTACTTACCGATAATTCTATTTCTCGTAGTCCGTAGTGGATGCTGGGGACTCCGTCAGGACCATGGGGAATAGCGGCTCCGCAGGAGACAGGGCACAAAAGTAAAAGCTTTAGGATCAGGTGGTGTGCACTGGCTCCTCCCCCTATGACCCTCCTCCAAGCCTCAGTTAGGATACTGTGCCCGGACGAGCGTACACAATAAGGAAGGATTTTGAATCCCGGGTAAGACTCATACCAGCCACACCAATCACACTGTACAACTTGTGATCTGAACCCAGTTAACAGCATGATAACAGCGGAGCCTCTGAAAAGATGGCTCACAACAATAATAACCCGATTTTTGTAACAATAACTATGTACAAGTATTGCAGACAATCCGCACTTGGGATGGGCGCCCAGCATCCACTACGGACTACGAGAAATAGAATTATCGGTAAGTAAATTCTTATTTTCTCTGACGTCCTAAGTGGATGCTGGGGACTCCGTCAGGACCATGGGGATTATACCAAAGCTCCCAAACGGGCGGGAGAGTGCGGATGACTCTGCAGCACCGAATGAGAGAACTCCAGATCCTCCTCAGCCAGGGTGTGCCCCTGACCAAGTAGCAGCTCGGCAAAGTTGTAAAGCCGAGACCCCTCGGGCAGCCGCCCAAGATGAGCCCACCTTCCTTGTGGAATGGGCATTTACATATTTTGGCTGTGGCAGTGCTGCCACAGAATGTGCAAGCTGAATTGTACTACACATCCAACTAGCAATCGTCTGCTTAGAAGCAAGAGCACCCAGATTTTTGGGTGCCTACAGGATAACAGCAAGTCAGTTTTCCTGACTCCAGCCGTCCTGGAAACCTATATTTTCAGGGCCCTGACAACATCTAGCAACTTGGAGTCCTCCAAGTCCCTAGTAGCCGCAGGTACCACAATAAACTGGTGCAGGTGAAACGCTGACACCACCTTAGGGAGAAATTGGGGACGAGTCCGCAACTCTGCCCCCTCCGAATGGACAATCAGATATGGGCTTTGTGAGACAAAGCCGCCAATTCTGACACTCGCCTGGCCGAGGCCAGGGCCAACAGCATGGTCACTTTTCATGTGAGATATTTCAAATCCACAGATTTGATGTGATTTGAGGAATCCCAGAACTACGTTGAGATCCCACAGTGCCACTGGAGGCACAAAAGGGGGTTGTATATGCAGTACTCCCTTGACAAACTTCTGGACTTCAGGAACTGAAGCCAATTCTTTCTGGAAGAAAATTGACAGGGCCGAAATTTGAACCTTAATGGACCCCAATTTGAGGCCCATAGACACTCCTGTTTTCAGGAAATGCAGGAATCGACCGAGTTGAAATTTCTTCGTGGGGCCTTCCTGGCCTCACACCACGCAACATATTTTCGCCACATGTGGTGATAATGTTGTGCGGTCACCTCCTTCCTGGCTTTGACCAGGGTAGGAATGACCTCTTCCGGAATGCCTTTTTCCCTTAGGATCCGGCGTTCCACCGCCATGCCGTCAAACGCAGCCGCGGTAAGTCTTGGAAACAGACATGGTACTTGCTGAAGCAAGTCCCTTCTTAGCGGCAGAGGCCATGAGTCCTCTGTGAGCATTTCTTGAAGTTCCGGGTACCAAGTCCTTCTTGGCCAATCCGGAGCCACGAGTATAGTTCTTACTCCTCTACGTCTTATAATTCTCAGTACCTTGGGTATGAGAAGCAGAGGAGGGAACACATACACCGACTGGTACACCCACGGTGTTACCAAAAACGTCCACAGCTATTGCCTGAGGGTCTCTTGACCTGGCGCAATACCTGTCCAGTTTTTTGTTCAGGCGGGACGCCATCATGTCCACCTTTGGTCTTTCCCAACGGTTCACAATCATGTGGAAGACTTCCCGATGAAGTCCCCACTCTCCCGGGTGGAGGTCGTGCCTGCTGAGGAAGTTTGCTTCCCAGTTGTCCACTCCCGGAATGAACACTGCTGACAGTGCTATCACATGATTTTCCGCCCAGCGAAGAATCCTTGCAGTTTCTGCCATTGCCCTCCTGCTTCTTGTGCCGCCCTGTCTGTTTACGTGGGCGACTGCCGTGATGTTGTCCCACTGGATCAATACCGGCTGACCTTGAAGCAGAGGTCTTGCTAAGCTTAGAGCATTGTAAATTGTCCTTAGCTCCAGTATATTTATGTGGAGAGAAGTCTCCAGACTTGATCACACTCCCTGGAAATTTTTTCCCTGTGTGACTGCTCCCCAGCCTCTCAGGCTGGCATCCGTGGTTACCAGGACCCAGTCCTGAATGCCGAATCTGCGGCCCTTTAGTAGATGAGCACTCTGCAGCCACCGCAGAAGAAACACCCTTGTCCTTGGAGACAGGGTTATCCGCTGATGCATCTGAAGATGCGATCCGGACCATTTTTCCAGCAGATCCCACTGAAAAGTTCTTGCGTGAAATCTGCCGAATGGAATCGCTTCGTAAGAAGCCACCATTTTTCCCAGGACCCTTGTGCAATGATGCACTGACACTTTTTTCTGGTTTTAGGAGGTTCCTGACTAGCTCGGATAACTCCCTGGCTTTCTTCTCCGGGAGAAACACCCTTTTCTGGACTGTGTCCAGAATCATCCCTAGGAACAGCAGACGTGTCGTCGGAAACAGCTGCGATTTTGGAATATTTAGAATCCACCCGTGCTGTCGTAGAACTACTTGAGATAGTGCTACTCCGACCTCCAACTGTTCTCTGGACCTTGCCCTTATCAGGCGATCGTCCATTTTCTTTGAAGAAGAATCATCATTTCGGCCATTACCTTGGTAAAGACCCGGGGTGCCGTGGACAATCCAAACGGCAGCATCTGAAACTGATAGTGACAGTTCTGTACCACGAACCTGAGGTACCCTTGGTGAGAAGGGCAAATTGGGACATGGAGGTAAGCATCCCTGATGTCCAGGGACACCATATAGTCCCCTTCTTCCTGGTTCGCTATCACTGCTCTGAGTGACTCCATCTTGATTTGAACCTTTGTATGTAAGTGTTCAAATATTTCAGATTTAGAATAGGTCTCACCGAGCCGTCTGGCTTCAGTACCACAATATAGTGTGGAATAATACCCCTTTCCTTGTTGTAGGAGGGGTACTTTGATTATCACCTGCTGGGAATACAGCTTGTTAAATGTTTCCAATACTGCCTCCCTGTCGGAGGGAGACGTTGGTAAAGCAAACTTCAGGAACCTGCGAGGGGGAGACGTCTCGAATTTCCAATCTGTACCCCTGGGATACTACTTGTAGGATCCAGGGGTCCACTTGCGAGTGAGCCCACTGCGTGCTGAAACTCTTGAGACGACCCCCCACCGCACCTGTTTGTACGGCCCCAGCGTCATGCTGAGGACTTGGCAGAAGCGGTGGAGGGCTTCTGTTCCTGGGAATGGGCTGCCTGCTGCAGTCTTCTTCCCTTTCCTCTATCCCTGGGCAGATATGACTGGCCTTTTGCCCGCTTGCCCTTATGGGGACGAAAGGACTGAGGCTGAAAAGACGATGTCTTTTTCTGCTGAGATGTGACTTGGGGTAAAAAAGGTGGATTTTCCAGCTGTTGCCGTGGCCACCAGGTCCGATGGACCGACCCCAAATAACTCCTCCCCTTTATACGGCAATACTTCCATGTGCCGTTTGGAATCTGCATCACCTGACCACTGTCGTGTCCATAAACATCTTCTGGCAGATATGGACATCGCACTTACTCTTGATGCCAGAGTGCAAATATCCCTCTGTGCATCTCGCATATATAGAAATGCATCCTTTAAATGCTCTATAGTCAATAAAATACTGTCCCTGTCAAGGGTATCAATATTTTCAGTCAGGGAATCCGACCAAGCCACCCCAGCGCTGCCCATCCAGGCTGAGGCGATCGCTGGTCGCAGTATAACACCAGTATGTGTGTATATACTTTTTAGGATATTTTCCAGCCTCCTATCAGTTGGCTCCTTGAGGGCGGCCGTATCTGGGGACGGTAACGCCACTTGTTTTGATAAGCGTGTGAGCGCCTTATCCACCCTAAGGGGTGTTTCCCAACGGGCCATAACTTCTGGCGGGAAAGGGTATACCGCCAATAATTTTCTATCGGGGGAAACCCACGCATCATCACACACTTCATTTAATTTATCTGATTCAGGAAAAACCACAGGTAGTTTTTTCACACCCCACATAATACCCTTTTTTGTGGTACTTGTAGTATCAGAAATATGTAACACCTCCTTCATTGCCCTTAACATGTAACGTGTGGCCCTAAAGGAAAATACGTTTGTTTCTTCACCGTCGACACTGGAGTCAGTGTCCCTGTCTGTGTCTGTGTCGACCGACTGAGGTAAATGGGCGTTTTAAAGCCCCTGACGGTGTTTGAGACGCCTGGACAGGTACTAATTTGTTTGCCGGCCGTCTCATGTCGTCAACCGACCTTGCAGCGTGTTGACATTATCACGTAATTCCCTAAATACGCCATCCATTCCGGTGTCGACTCCCTAGAGAGTGACATCACCATTACAGGCAATTGCTCCGCCTCCTCACCAACATCGTCCTCATACATGTCGACACACACGTACCGACACCCAGCACACACACAGGGAATGCTCTGATAGAGGACAGGACCCCACTAGCCCTTTGGGGAGACAGAGGGAGAGTTTGCCAGCACACACCAAAACGCTATAATTATACAGGGACAACCTTTATATAAGTGTTTTCCCCTTATAGCATCTTAATATATAATCATATCGCCAAATAAGTGCCCCCCCTCTCTGTTTTAACCCTGTTTCTGTAGTGCAGTGCAGGGGAGAGCCTGGGAGCCTTCCCACCAGCAGTTCTGTGAGGGAAAATGGCGCTGTGTGCTGAGGAGAATAGGCCCCGCCCCCTTTTCGGCGGGCTTCTTCTCCCGTTTTTCTGACAACCTGGCAGGGGTTAAATACATCCATATAGCCTCAGAGGCTATATGTGATGTATTTTTAGCCAGTATAGGTACTTTCATTGCTGCCCAGGGCGCCCCCCCAGCGCCCTGCACCCTCAGTGACCGTTGGTGTGAAGTGTGCTGAGAGCAATGGCGCACAGCTGCAGTGCTGTGCGCTACCTCATGAAGACTGAGAAGTCTTCAGCCGCCGATTTCTGGACCTCTTCTCTCTTCAGCATCTGCAAGGGGGTCGGCGGCGCGGCTCCGGTGACCCATCCAGGCTGTACCTGTGATCGTCCCTCTGGAGCTAGTGTCCAGTAGCCTAAGAAGCCAATCCATCCTGCACGCAGGTGAGTTCACTTCTTCTCCCCTAAGTCCCTCGTTGCAGTGAGCCTGTTGCCAGCAGGACTCACTGAAAATAAAAAACCTAATAAAACTTTTACTCTAAGCAGCTCTTTAGGAGAGCCACCTAGATTGCACCCTTCTCGGCCGGGCACAAAAACCTAACTGAGGCTTGGAGGAGGGTCATAGGGGGAGGAGCCAGTGCACACCACCTGATCCTAAAGCTTTTACTTTTGTGCCCTGTCTCCTGCGGAGCCGCTATTCCCCATGGTCCTGACGGAGTCCCCAGCATCCACTTAGGACGTCAGAGAAAAAAAGATATAGATATATATTTGATAGCTTTTTATCCTCGATGGCGGAAAACAATCTGGTTCTCTCTCATTGATAGTAAAAGTTTCCATCGGTCATAGACCATCAATGACTTTGAATCATCGATGGTCAATGGTCATCCCTAAAGCGGTCTCCGTCTCAAAGATAAAATCCTCCGGTGCTGCCAGGACTCAGAGCCAGCCATGAAGGTACAGGGGGACCGGACCGGGGTTAGTGTTTGCTGGAGTGTGGGGGCCCCTGGACAACTGCCCTGCCTATAATCCGGCTCTGCATGTAGTGCATCAGCTCCAGTCCTGCTCCGATGCTGCAGCGATGGCCACTGACAGGGTAAGTCCATCTCAGCCCATTGTGACACATGTAGGCGCCCGCTCACCTCTAAAAACCTGCCCCCAGCACATACACAGCCACCAGCTCTCATCCCTGACTTCCCCTGCCGGAACAACACATACAGACCCCAGTGCCCACCATCCCCCTCCCCGCAGCACACACAGTCCCCAGCTCACCCACACCAGCACATACTCGCACCAGCTCATACATGCACCTGCCAGAGGAGCGGTAAGGCTCCACCTCTATTTAAAGGCCCAGGATACATCAATCACTCTGATTTGCTGCTGCGGAGCACGTCCCCGGGGACTCACCCATTTTAGAAAAGTAAGTCCCCAGACCTCAAAAGTGGGTAAAATACGCGCTATAGCGCGTTTTCGCGATCACTGGACATTGTGAATGTCAATATTCAGCATGGTGGCAATGCCAACCATAACCCTAACAGCATCCTTCTCCTTAACCCTAAAACAAAATAATCAAAAATTGTGCGTTGACATTCACAATGTGGCTGTTGACATGTTTGATTTTGACCTCCCATCCATGTCAACATTCTGGTGTCAACATTCTGAAAGATTTTTAACCAAAATCAGATCCCACGAAGACATGGTCCTAAAGGTGTGGTTGGAATTTCACCTGCATCTAATGGAATGTAATCAGGAACACCAGTATTCAGGAACACCATACAAGAGAAACAAATGTAAATGCATTTGTCAGGCTTTTGAAACACTCTGGTCTTCTAGCTTGGCGAATGGTATGGAAAATGCACAGGGTAGAAAAAAATAAGAATTTACTCACCGGTAATTCTATTTCTCGTAGTCCGTAGTGGATGCTGGGACTCCGTAAGGACCATGGGGAATAGCGGCTCCGCAGGAGACTGGGCACAACTAAAATAAAGCTTTAGACTAACTGGTGTGCACTGGCTCCTCCCACTATGACCCTCCTCCAGACTTCAGTTAGGATACTGTGCCCGGAAGAGCTGACACAATAAGGAAGGATTTTGAATCCCGGGTAAGACTCACACCAGCCACACCAATCACACCGTATAACTCATGATACAATACCCAGTTAACAGTATGATAACAACTGAGCCTCTCAACAGATGGCTCAACAATAACCCTTTAGTTAAACAATAACTATATACAAGTATTGCAGACAATCCGCACTTGGGATGGGCGCCCAGCATCCACTACGGACTACGAGAAATAGAATTACCGGTGAGTAAATTCTTATTTTCTCTGACGTCCTAAGTGGATGCTGGGACTCCGTAAGGACCATGGGGATTATACCAAAGCTCCCAAACGGGCGGGAGAGCGCGGATGACTCTGCAGCACCGAATGGGCAAACTCTAGGTCCTCCTCAGCCAGGGTATCAAACTTGTAGAATTTAGCAAATGTGTTTGACCACGACCAAGTAGCTGCTCGGCAAAGTTGTAAAGACGAGACCCCTCGGGCAGCCGCCCAAGAAGAGCCCACCTTCCTCGTGGAATGGGCTTTCACTGATTTAGGATGCGGCAGTCCAGCCGCAGAATGTGCAAGCTGAATCGTACTACAGATCCAGCGAGGAATAGTCTGCTTTGAAGCAGGTGCACCCAACTTGTTGGGCGCATGCAGGATAAATAGCGAGTCAGTCTTTCTGACGCCAGCTGTCCTGGAAACATACATTTTCAGGGCCCTGACTACGTCCAACAACTTGGAAGCCTTCAAGTCTTTAGTAGCCGCAGGCACCACAATAGGTTGGTTCAAATGAAAAGCTGATACAGGTTGAGTATCCCTTATCCAAAATGCTTGGGACCAGAGGTATTTTGGATATCGGATTTTACCGTATTTTGGAATAATTGCATACCATAATGAGATATCATGGCAATGGGACCTAAATCTAAGCACAGAATGCATTTATGTTTTATATGCACCTTATACACACAGCCTGAAGGTAATTTTAGCCAATATTTTTTATAACTTTGTGCATTAAACAAAGTGTGTCTACATTCACACAATTCATTTATGTTTCATATACACCTTATATACACAGTCTGAAGGTCATTTAATACAATATTTTTAATAACTGTGTATTAAACAAAGTTTGTGTACATTGAGCCATCAGAAAACAAAAGTTTCACTATCTCATTCTCGCTCAAAAAAGTCCGTATTTCGGAATATTCCGTATTTCGGATATTTGGATATGGGATACTCAACCTGTACCACCTTAGGGAGAAACTGGGGACGAGTCCTCAATTCTGCCCTATCCATATGAAAAATCAGATAAGGGCTTTTACATGACAAAGCCGCCAATTCTGATACACGCCTGGCCGAAGCCAAGGCCAACAACATGACCACTTTCCACGTGAGATATTTCAATTCCACGGTTTTAAGTGGCTCAAACCAATGAGACTTTAGGAAATCCAACACCACGTTGAGATCCCAAGGTGCCACTGGAGGCACAAAAGGGGGCTGAATATGCAGCACTCCCTTAACAAAAGTCTGAACTTCAGGCAGTGAAGCCAGTTCTCTTTGAAAGAAAATCGATAGAGCCGAAATCTGGACTTTAATGGAACCCAATTTTAGGCCCATAGTCACCCCTGACTGTAGGAAGTGCAGGAAACGGCCCAGCTGAAATTCTTCCGTTGGGGCCTTCCTGGCCTCACACCACGCAACATATTTTCGCCAAATGCGGTGATAATGGTTCGCGGTCACTTCTTTCCTAGCTTTAATCAGCGTAGGAATGACTTCCTCCGGAATGCCCTTTTCCTTCAGGATCCGGTGTTCAACCGCTATGCTGTCAAACGCAGCCGCGGTAAGTCTTGGAAAAGACAAGGCCCCTGCTGCAGCAGGTCCTGTCTGAGCGGCAGAGGCCATGGGTCCTCTGAGATCATTTCTTGAAGTTCCGGGTACCAAGCTCTTCTTGGCCAATCCGGAACAATGAGTAAAGTTCTTACTCCTCTTCTCCTTATTATCCTCAGTACCTTTGGTATGAGAGGAAGAGGAGGGAACACATAAACCGACCGGTACACCCACGTTGTCACTAGAGCGTCCACTTTTGTTTAGGCGGGACGCCATCATGTCCACCTGTGGCCTTTCCCAACGGTTTACAATCAGTTGGAAGACTTCCGGATGAAGTCCCCACTCTCCCGGGTGGAGGTCGTGCCTGCTGAGGAAGTCTGCTTCCCAGTTGTCCACTCCCGGAATGAACACTGCTGACAGTGCTAACACGTGATTTTCCGCCCATCGGAGAATCCTTGTGGGTTCTGCCATCGCCGTCCTGCTTCTTGTGCCGCCCTGTCGGTTTACATGGGCGACTGCCGTGATGTTGTCTGACTGAATCAGTACCGGCTGGTTTTGAAGCAGGGGTTTTGCCTGACTGAGGGCATTGAAAATGGCCCTCAGTTCCAGAATATTTATGTGTAGGGAAGTCTCCTGACTCGACCATAGCCCTTGGAAGTTTCTTCCCTGTGTGACTGCCCCCCAGCCTCGAAGGCTGGCAAACGTGGTCACCAGGACCCAGTCCTGTATGCCGAATCTGCGGCCCTCTTGAAGATGAGCACTTTGCAGCCACCACAGCAGAGACACCCTGGTCCTTGGAGACAGGGTTATCAGCCGATGCATCTGAAGATGCGATCCGGACCACTTGTCCAACAGGTCCCACTGAAAGTTCTTGCATGGAACCTGCCGAATGGAATTGCTTCGTAGGAAGCTACCATCTTTCCCAGGATCCGCGTGCAGTGATGCACCGACACCTGTTTTGGTTTTAGGAGGCCTCTGACTAGAGATGACAGCTCCTTGGCCTTCTCCTCCGGGAGAAACACTTTTTTCTGTTCTGTGTCCAGAACCATTCCCAGGAACAGTAGACGTGTCGTAGGGACCAGCTGTGACTTTGGAATATTTAGAATCCAGCCGTGCTGTTGTAGCACCTCCCGAGATAGTGCTACCCCGACCAACAACTGCTCCCTGGACCTCGCCTTTATCAGGAGATCGTCCAAGTACGGGATAATTAAAACTCCCTTCTATCGAAGCAGTATCATCATTTCGGCCATTACCTTGGTAAATACCCTTGGAGCCGTGGCTAGACCAAACGGCAACGTCTGGAATTGGTAATGACAATCCTGTACCACAAATCTGAGGTACTCCTGGTGAGGATGGTAAATGGGGACATGCAGGTAAGCATCCTTGATGTCCAGTGATACCATGTAATCCCCCTCGTCCAGGCTTGCAATAACCGCCCTGAGCGATTCCATCTTGAACTTGAATTTTTTTATATATGTGTTCAAGGATTTCAAATTTAAAATGGGTCTTACCGAACCGTCCGGTTTCGGTACCACAAATATTGTGGAATAGTAACCCCGTCCTTGTTGAAGTAGGGGCACTTTGACTATCACCTGCTGGGAATACAGCTTGTGAATTGCCGCTAGCACTGCCTCCCTGCCTGAGGGAGTTGTTGGCAAGGCAGATTTGAGGAAACGGCGGGGGGGAGACGTCTCGAATTCCAGCTTGTACCCCTGAGATACTACTTGAAGGATCCAGGGATCCACCCGTGAGCGAGCCTACTGATTGCTGAAGTTTTTGAGACGGGCCCCCACCGTACCTGGCTCCGCCTGTGGAGCCCCAGCGTCATGCGGTGGAGTTGGAGGAAGCGGGGGAGGACTTTTGCTCCTGGGAACTGGCTGTATGCTGCAGCTTTTTCCCTCTACCTCTGCCTCTGGGCAGAAAGGACGCACCTTTAACCCGCTTGCCCTTATGGGGCCGAAAGGACTGTATCTGATAATACGGTGCTTTCTTTGGCTGTGAGGGAACATGGGGTAAAAATGTAGACTTCCCAGCTGTTGCTGTGGAAACGAGGTCCGAGAGACCATCCCCGAACAACTCCTCACCCTTATAAGGCAAAACTTCCATGTGCCTTTTAGAATCTGCATCACCTGTCCACTGCCGAGTCCATAACCCTCTCCTGGCAGAAATGGACATTGCACTTATTTTAGATGCCAGCCGGCAAATATCCCTCTGTGCATCTCTCATGTATAAGACTGCGTCTTTAATATGCTCTACGGTTAGCAATATAGAGTCCCTGTCTAGGGTATCAATATTTTCCGACAGGGAATCTGACCACGCAGCTGCAGCACTGCACATCCATGCTGAAGCAATAGCTGGTCTCAGTATAATACCTGTGTGTGTATATACAGACTTCAGGATAGCCTCCTGCTTTCTATCAGCAGGTTCCTTTAGGGCGGCCGTATCCGGAGACGGTAGTGCCACCTTTTTTGACAAGCGTGTGAGCGCTTAATCCACCCTAGGGGATGCTTCCCAACGTGACCTATCCTCTGGCGGGAAAGGGTACGTCATTAGTAACCTTTTAGAAATTACCAGTTTCTTATCGGGGAAAGCCCACGCTTCTTCACACACTTCATTTAATTCCTCAGATGGAGGAAAAACTACTGGTAGTTTTTTCTCTCCAAACATAATACCCTTTTTTGTGGTACCTGGGGTTACATCAGAAATATGCAACACATTTTTCATTGCCTCAATCATGTAACGTGTGGCCCTATTGGAAGTTACATTAGTCTCATCGTCATCGACACTGGAGTCAGTATCCGTGTCGACATCTGTGTCTGCCATCTGAGGTAGCGGGCGTTTTAGAGCCCTGATGGCTTTTGAGACGCCTGGGCAGGCACAGGCTGAGAAGCCGGCTGTCCCATATTTGGTATGTCGTCAAACCTTTTATGTAAGGAGTCGACACTGTCGCGTAATTCCTTCCACATAACCATCCACTCAGGTGTCGACCCCGCAGGGGGTGACATCACATTTATCGGCATCTGCTCCGCCTCCACGTAAGCCTCCTCATCAAACATGTCGACACAGCCGTACCGACACACCGCACACACACAGGGAATGCTCTGACAGAGGACAGGACCCCACAAAGCCCTTTGGGGAGACAGAGAGAGAGTATGCCAGCACACACCAGAGCGCTATAATAATACAGGGATTAACTGAATTATTTCCCCTTATAGCTGCTGTATAAGTCACACTGCGCCTAAATTTAGTGCTCCCCCTCTTTTTTACCCTTTGTAGCTTGATACTGCAGGGGAGAGCCAGGGAGCGATCCTTCCAGCGGAGCTGTGAGGGAAAAATGGCGCCAGTGTGCTGAGGGAGTTAGCCCCGCCCCTTTTTCGGCTGACTTTTCTCCCGCTTTTTTCAGGAATTCTGGCAGGGGTTATTTATCACATATATAGCCCTGGGACTATATATTGTGATGATTTGCCAGCCAAGGTGTTTATATTGCTGCTCAGGGCGCCCCCCCCCCCCCCCAGCGTCCTGCACCCATCAGTGACCGGAGTGTGAGGTGTGCATGAGGAGCAATGGCGAACAGCTGCAGTGCTGTGTGCTACCTTGTTGAAGACCGAGGTCTTCTGCCGCCGATTTTCCGGACCACTTCTTGCTTCTGGCTCTGTAAGGGGGACGGCGGCGCGGCTCCGGGACCGAACGATCGAGGTCGGGTCCTGTGTTCGATCCCTCTGGAGCTAATGGTGTCCAGTAGCCTAAGAAGCCCAAACTATCTCCAGTCAGGTAGGTTCGCTTCTTCTCCCCTTAGTCCCTCGCTGCAGTGAGTCTGTTGCCAGCAGATCTCACTGTAAAATAAAAAACCTAAAATATACTTTCTTTCTAGGAGCTCAGGAGAGCCCCTAGTGTGCATCCAGCTCAGCCGGGCACAAGATTCTAACTGAAGTCTGGAGGAGGGTCATAGTGGGAGGAGCCAGTGCACACCAGTTAGTCTAAAGCTTTCTTTTAGTTGTGCCCAGTCTCCTGCGGAGCCGCTATTCCCCATGGTCCTTACGGAGTCCCAGCATCCACTTAGGACGTCAGAGAAAAGGCAATCATTGAAGCAATAGTTTTCCACTTCCGGAAAAGTGATAAAGAAATAGAAGCACCTGGATTGCAGGTGTAGCTCCAAATGCTTCCGGAAAATATCACATCACTCTCCAACATGCCATCACTTAACTACCACCTGCTTTATTTCATATTTCACTTTTTAATTTATGAGAAACAAATATGTTCCTGGGTATATAGCACTAACCCACAACTGTTAAATCCAAATACAAGACCCATAACTGTTTATTGTTAAGTAAGCAGATATATGAAATACCTCTTGCTTCTTTACTCTGTTGGTCTTTTTCTCTTCTTTTTTTCTGACCCCAGGGGGGAAGGTTAATACAATAATGGTTTCACATCAAGCTCATACTACATGATTTATGTATGCTTACAATAAAGTAATAGACTGACTTGGATACCTTCATATTTTATGGTCACTATTAATCTTTAGCATCTTTCTTTACCAATATACAGTTCTATGTACAAAACATTACTGTCATCTACAGATGCACGTAGATCCTAGAGCACTTTAGTCCAACCAGCTGAAAACCAGAGAAAGTGAAAAACATGTCCAGTTGTTATATTTTCAGTCTGTGTTTTTAATTCACAATTCACACACTGCTCCACTTGTCATTCTTCAAACACTTTGTAGATATATTGTGTTTCCATTGCACACTTTGTGCCATGTATAAGTTGGGAGTCTGGTTTCTCCAGGGTGGCAATTTATCTCAATCAGTGACAGAACTTACCACACAAATAGTGATTCCCAGTGTGGTTAGAAGAAGCCCAAGGACAGCTCCTGCAGAAAGCCCATAAGAAAGGATCAGATTAATTAACTTAAAACAACATGCATATATAGCAAACTACAAAAACACAGTGGGTGAGATTCAAGTGTTTTTCTCCAGCGGCTACCTCTAGGGGGGCGTAAAATGGAGCAATTCAATTGTTGCTCCGTTTAAACATCTGTAAGCCGCTGTGGAGACATTTTTTTTTGTCACTGCCTAATGAGGTACGAGAAGAAATCTGTGGTTTGGGCGTCCTAACCACTTCTTTAGATGGGTTTAGCAGCTTTGCACGGCTAAACCCAGTGCTTTTAGGCACATCAATAATAGGCGACCAAACAGAGAAACTCTATAGAGATGTGGGCGCCTATTCGTATAGACACCCAGCAGGAGGCATGCAAAACAACTGAATCACCCCCATTGTTTATAAAGTTCTATTTGCAAA
Organism: Pseudophryne corroboree; assembly: GCF_028390025.1. Classification (NCBI taxonomy): domain Eukaryota; kingdom Metazoa; phylum Chordata; class Amphibia; order Anura; family Myobatrachidae; genus Pseudophryne; species Pseudophryne corroboree. The sequence continues at coordinate 538,960,483 of NC_086445.1, forward strand.
ACGGACCATACACTTTATCATAGATCAAAATGTATGGTTAAGGTAGCAGGACTGAAGTATTACTCTGCTTTATAATGTACATATATCACAATAATGAACGGTCTTGTAGATGGTGTGAAAAACAGAAAAAGCCTTTCTGATTTATCTCCTCATTTCTCTCCCAAAGTCTAAAGTGACAATGGTCAGTTACAGCAATGCATCTATACCTACATATACAGCACAGGATGCAGTTATGTGACCAGCAGTCTCACAATGCCTCCCCTTACATCCCGAAAACTCACAAACCTGACAGTCGGCATGCCAAATAAAAGGGACTATTCCCACTCAGAGTGGGCGTAGAACCTGTGGCGAGCACAGCGAGCCCACAAGGAGGGGTTTTGTTGCACTCACCCCCCTCGGAATCCCTGGGTCGGGATGCTGCCCACCGGGATCCCGGCCGCCGGTAAAACATACTCAACCCTACAGCACATAGGAATTTGAGAGGGAAGACACATTTACTAGCATACAAAAGTGTCTCTTCCTTGCCTCACAGCAGATGTGGTACATCAGGTGTCAGCCCTCTGTCACAGAACTTCAGATACTGGACTAGAAAATGGGCACTGATAAGAGTCAACTGTATCAATCCTTATAACATTTGAACGGTTTTGACAGATGTGCCTCATCATTTTCAGCGTTCTTTGCTATGTTTTATTTGATGGAAAAAAATAAATAAATAAAATTTGATCCACGACACACAAGTGTTAAGTCTCGTTGGGTATTTTACATTTCCCAACATTATTTCCTAGGGAGCACAAAAAAACAAAAACAAAACACAAAACAAAAAACTCTACACCTACACTGTTCTACTCTTAAAATATACCAGGATCATTATTCTCTATGGGCCCTCATAATTTCTTTATTATTAAAGCATGTGCTATTCTGCAAAATGGTGATCATAAAAAGTCTAATTTCCACCTCTTCAAATGGTCTTAAGGATTGATGCCCACATATTTTTTTTTCCTGCTATTGTAGCCTGCATCGCCCTAGGGCACGCCCCCTTTTGCATCAAAAACACCCCCTGCACCATTCCCCGGCCGCAGCTCCGGTCGGTGACACAGGGAGGGGACATGATGCCTGGCCCAAAGTTGTTTTTTTATTTGCTGATTGTGGTCGTAGCCCTGCCAGCTCATGACATTAGGCTATGCCCCCGCGGCACTATGCCTGCGATTGCTAGCCTTTCAGGAGGGGAGTCTTTCTGGCAGGTACCCCAATGGTGGGAGAAGGAGCTTCATCAGCAGGCTTCCCAGTAAGAGCCCCGATGGCAGGACAGGAAATCAAGCAGTACTGCAAAAGGACTGTGGCTATGTACTTTCATCCTCCACAGTTACTGCAGGCAGTCTGACATTAGGCAAGACAGACCTTCCTGACCAGGTAGGAGTGGTGCACATCCACATTGTTGCCATACACATGCTGTATTCTGCTACCACAACTGGCCAGTGTTAAAATAGGAATTTAATACCTACTGGTAATTCCTTTTCTCGTAGTCCGTAGTGGATACTGGGGAACTGTACTTTAGTACCATGGGGTATAGATCGGGTCCACTGGAGCCTGGCACTTTAAAACCTTTAGTGTGTGTATGTGTGTGCTGGCTCCTCCCATCTATGCCCCTCCTACCAGTCTCAGTCTAGGATACTGTGCCCGAGGAGACGGACATACCACGAGAGAAGAAAACAGGTACAACTGTGGTGAGGCACTAAGCCAACACAAAACCATAACCAGAAAAAGAGGACACTAACCAGAACAGAGGATAGCAACACCAACCTAACCAGGATAGCAAAACTATCCCAACAACAGAAGGGGACCAAACACTTGGACACTGAAGGTCATCCTTGGGCAAGGTGTCGAACCGATAGAACTTAACAAAAGTGTTTGAACCAGACCAAGTAGCAGCTCAGCACAACTGTAAGGCCGAGACCCCCCGGGCAGCCGCCCAGGAAGAGCCTGCAGATCTCGTTGAGCGGGTCTGAAAAGACGTCGGCAAAGGCAGAGACACCGAAGTATAAGCCTGTTGGATGGTCAACCTGAGCCAACAAGCAATTGATTGCTTAGAAGCCGGACGACCAATCTTGGAGGCATAATAAAAGGACAAACAGCGAGTCAGATTTCTGATAACGAGCAGTCCGTTTGACATAAATCTTCAGAGCCCTCACCACATCCAAGGACTCTGGACCAACGGAAGCGTCAGACAACATCGGAACCACAATGGGTTGATTCACATGAAAAGCTGATACCACTTTTGGCAAAAACTGAGGTCGGGTCCTGAGTTCCGCCCTGTCTTCATAAAAAATCAAATAAGGGCTCCTACAGGATAAGGCCCCCAATTCAGAGAAACGTCTGGCAGACGCCAATGCTAATAACATCACTGTCTTCCAGGTAAGAGATTTCAATTCCACCCTATGTAAGGGTGCAAACCAATCCGATTGAAGAAAGAACAGAACCACATTGAGATCCCAAGGAGCCGTGGGAGGTACAAAGGGCGGTTGCATATGAAGAACTCCTTTTAGGAAATTTTGTACTTCCGGCAACATGGCAAGTTGTTTCTGGAAGAAAATAGAAAGCACCGAAATCTGCACTTTGAAGGAGCCTAAACATAGGCCCATATCCACTCCCACTTGCAGGAAAAGTAGAAAACTACCAATTTGAAATTCCACAGGAGAAACCTTTCTACTTTCACACCAGGAAACATACTTTTTCCAGATACGATGATAATGTTTTGACGTAACCATCTTCCTGGCCTGGACCATAGTGGAAATAACCCTGGAGGGAAGACATTTTCTGGCTAGAATCTCCCTCTCAACTTCCAAGCCGTCAAACATAGCTGCTGTAAGTCGAGGAGGGAACAGGTACACAAACTGGTACGTCCACGGTGTCGTCAGCGCGTCCACTACTACAGCCTGCGGACCCCTCGTTCTGGAACAGTAACAACATAGTAGGGGACTATGTTGACTCCCATCATACGCAGTTGCAGCATCATCTCCGCCTTGACTTTGGTGAAGACCCTCGGAGCTGTGGATAGTTCAAAGGATAAGGCCTGAAACTGGAAATGGTCGTCCAATATGGAGAACCTGAGGTAAGCTTGATGAGGGGGCCACATGGGAATGTGTAAGTAAGCATCCTTGACATCCAGAGATACCAGGAATTCCCCCTCCTCCAGACCGAACACCACTGCCCGCAGGGATTCCATCTTGAATTTGAACACCCGCAGATACGGGTTTAGAGACTTCAGGTTCAAGATGGGTCACACCGAACCGTATGGTTTTGGAACGACAACCCCTGTTGTGTAACGTAGGAGGTACCGGAACCCCTGTCCGCAAAAGTTTTTGAATAGCCTCTTGCAAGGTAACGTTTGCTGCGGGTAAAACTGGTAAGCCCGACTTGAAAAATCTGTGAGGAGGAAGTGCTTGAAATTCCAACCGGTATCCCTGGGAAATGAGGTCCCTCACCCAAGGATCCCGGCAGGACTTTGCCCACACATGGGCGAAGTGTTGAAGGTGAGCATGTATCTGAAGGTCGCCTTGCTGCTGGGGCCAATCATCACGCGGAAGGCTTAGCGGGATCAGGTGGTCTGGTCCAGGGACGCAGCAGTTGCAGGTTTACGGGACTTACCACAAGATCCTCTGGGAGTGGTGGAGACCCCTCTGCCCCTGCCTCTGAACCTTGCCACACGAAAGTACTGTAAGGAGGTACCTGTGTAAGAACGTCGAGCAGGTGGTCTAGCCGACAGCAGATAGGTAGACTTACCCGCTGTTGCCTGGGATATCCATTTATTTAACTGGTCCCCAAACAAGGCATCACCTGGAAAGGGAAGATTTTCTACACCTTTTTGGGAATCTGCATCCGCTGACCACTGATGTAACCACGGAGCTCTGCGTGCCGAAACTGCCATAGCAGTAGTGCAGCCATTTATCTTACACAATTCCTTTATAGCTTCGCTCATAAAATTTGCAGCATCCTGAATGTCTTGCAGCAGAGTAATGACCTCATCCTGGGTCAGAGTGTCTAATCCATTAATAATATTATTAGACCAATTAACTACTGCCCTAGAAATCCAACCACAAACTATCGTGGGGCGCTGTGCTACACCCGCTGCCGTATATATTGCCTTGAGAGTACTCTCAATTTTACGGTCAGCAGGGTCTTTTAGGGATATGCCCCTAGCACCGGCAGTACCAAATTTCTTAGACAGTCTGGACACAGACTTATCGACTGACGGTGGGTTTTCCTATACTTTCCTGTCCTCAGCTGGGAGGGGAAGAGTAGATAAAAGCCTCTGAGGAGTTTTGAACTACTTGTCAGGGTTCACCCATGCCTCTCTAGCCAGGGAGTTTAATTCCTTAGACACAGGAAACGTGGCTGAGGTCTTGGGTCTAACATTAAAGTACAATTCCTTATTTGGTTCTGCTTCCTGATCGGGTATGTGAAGAACCTCTCTTACAGCATAAATGAGGGCCTCCACCCTGGGGGACAGAGAGCTGTTCTCATCCATATCATCATCATCGACATCAGGCTGGTCAGAATCAGAATCAGACTGGAGCACCTGTGGCAGTGAGCGTTTATGTGAAACCAACAGAGGGGCTGAGAAGCTTTTCTGGTATCTGCTGCTTTGGCCATACAATCAACAGACTGTTTTAACACCTATCTCTCCTTCTTAGCTGCAGCTAATTCTGAATTCACATTGTGAATCATGCTCTTAAAAGTATCTAGCCAGTCAGGTGCCTGTGAACGGTGTCCCTGTGGAGATATGGAGCACTGTTCTCGCATGAGGGACCCCGCAGAAGAAGGGGTAGAATTACAAGCAGCACACATAACCATGTCAACAGACATATTGTACACAACTGTAGTACGGTGCAAACCCACTGAAAAACACCTCCACACAGACCCTAGAGAGCCCCTGGAGTGACACAGAGAAACGGAGACCAGCACACAGAACACAGCAGTGCAGTGTGTGAAAATGTGTATCACCTTCTATATGCTACCGCTGATGTGCTCCCCCCTGCTATGACCCCCTGGTACCAGTATAGAGTCTGTAACAGCGTGGGTCCGTGGAGGAGCAGCATGCATGCCGCCTTGATGATTCGCAGCAGCAGGAAATGGCACCTTTCTGCCTCTGGTCCCGCTCTCCGGGAAGCCGCACCCCTGTAATGGAGGCCAGACGAGGACGTAAATCCAGAAGTCTGGAAGTACTGAATTTGTAGGCATCGTAATTCTTAGCAGCACACCAGGTGAAGTAAGAATTCCGACCCTGTAATAAATCCGCGCAGATGCCTGCTTGCGGGCCTTCAGCATAGTCTGGAAAACCGCCTCGGAAAATCCTTTGGCCATTAGGAGTGAAGCTTCAAGGGCCACGTCGTCAAAGCCAGTCTGGCCAGGTCCGGGTAGACACAAGAGCCCTGAACAAGGAGGTCTGGGCGTTGAGGAAGTAGAAGAGGGCGCTCTATCGATAGACCCTGCAGGTCTGAGAACCAATGCCATCTTGGCCACGCTGGAGCGACTAGAAGTAGTATTCCTCCTTCTTGTTTGAACTTCCACAATACCCTGGGCAAGAGTGACACCGGACGGAACATGTATGGCAACCGAAAGTTCCATGGAATTGCCAGTGCGTCCACGAACGCTGCTTGAGGATCTCCGGTTCTTGATCCGAAGACCGGAACCTTGTGATTGTGTCGAGATGCCATCAGCTCTACATCTGGTAGGCCCCACTTGTTCACTAGGAGTTGAAAGACTTCCTGATGAAGACTCCACTCTCGGGCGTGCACGTCCTGACGACTGAGGAAATCCGCTTCCCAGTTGAGGACTCCTGGAATGAACACTGTCGATATTGCTGGCAGATTGGGTTCCCGGCACTTCCATCATTGCCATGCGTCTTCAAGTGCCACCTTGATGTTTTATGTATGCCACCATGGTGGCGTTGTCTGACCGTACTTGAACAGGCCTGTTCCGTATCAAAGGCAGAGCGAGAGACAAAGCATTGAACACTGCCCACAAGCCCAGAATGTTTATCGGGAGGAGTGATTCCCCCGTGGTCCACCGACCCTGGAAAAAGTGTTGCTCCAATACCGCGCCCCAACCCCTTAGACTGGCATCCGTAGTCAGTAGGACCCAGTGGGGAATCTAGAAGGGACGGCCCCTGCTCAACTGCTGGTCCTGTAGCCACCAGGTCAGTGACAGACGAACCTCCGGAGTCAAGGAGATCATGTGAGACCTGATCCGATGAGGTAGGCCGTCCCACTTGGAAATGATTAACCTCTGCAGAGGGCGGGAATGAAATTGAGCGTACTCTACCATGTCGAACGCCGACACCATGAGGCCTACTACTTGCATCGCCGAGTGTATCAACACTCTTGGGCGAGAGAGGAAGAATCTGATCCTGTCCTGAAGTTTCAGGACCTTCTCTGGAGACAGAAACAGCCGTTGACTGTGTGTGTCCAGCAATGCCCCTAGGTGCACCATGCTCCAAGCAGGGACCAGCAAGGAATTCTTACAATTGATTAGCCACCCACGGGCTTGTAGGAAGTTTACCGTCAGTTGTAGATGACTGAGAAGGACATCTTGGGAGTTTGCCAGAATCAGCAAGTCGTCCAGATACGGCAGGATTCGGACTCCCTGGTGACGCACATGAGCAGTCATGACGGCCATAACCTTGGTGAAGATCCGAGAGGCCGCTGCCAGTTCAAACGGCAGAGCCTGGAATGGATAGTGGAGGTTGCCAATAGCAAACCGCAGATATTGCTGATGCGATATGGCAATAGGAATATGCAGGTAAGCATCTTGTATATCCGGGGATACCATATAGTCTCCGGGTTCCATGGCCAAAACAATTGAGCGCAGTGTTTCCATGCGGAACTTGGACACACTCACAAACTTGTTCAGTGATTTGAGGTTGAGTATATGCCAGAAAGACCCATTGGGTTTCGGGACTAGAAACAGGGTCGAGTAGTATCCTCTGCCTCTCTGGGACAGAGGTACCGGCACTACTACTCCTGTATCCAGGAGGGAACGCACAACCAGTTGTAGAGCTTGCGCCTTCAATGGATCCGAAGGGATAACCGTTGTGCAGAACTGGCGAGGGAGACGTCTCTTGAAAGAGACTGCGTACCCGTGAGACAACTTCTCGCACCCATGCGTCTGAAGTGGTCTTCAACCAGACCTGGGTGAATCACAGAAGTCGGTCTCCCATCCTGGGATCCCCACCCCGTCATGCAGCAGGCTTGTCGTGTTTAGAAGCAGGCTGATGGGCGGCCAAGGACTGTTTTGTCTTGGGCTTGGTGGTTTTGGGAGCACGAGATTGTCTCGGGAATGCCTGACCTTTTGCTTTCCCTTGAGGCCGAAAGGAGCTAAAAGTGGCTCCTTTTGCCTTCTGTACAGAAGGATTAGTATTCGGGAGAACTGCAGTCTTAGCAGCCGCTAAGTCAGTCACAATCTTATTGAGATCTTCCCCAAATAGGATGTCTCCATTAAAAGGGAGTACCTCCAAGGTCTTTTTGTTACCAGATCGTCCACCGCCACTGCCTGTGGGTCTCTCGACCTGGAACAGTACCTCCGCAGCTTCTTGTTGAGGCGGGAGGCCATCATGTCTATGTGAGGGACCCCCCACCAACCGGTTACTTCCTCGAACACCTCCGGATGGAGGCCCCACGCTCCTGGATGGAGATCGTGTCTGCTGAGGAAGTCTGCTTCCCAGTTGTCTACTCCCGGAATGAAAATTGCTGACATCGCCACTGCGTGCCTTTCTGCCCAGATGAAGATTCTTGACACCTCTGACATGGCAACCCTGCTCTTCGTTCCGCCTTGTCGGTTTATGTAGGCCACTGTGGTCACGTTGTCCAACTGCACCTAAACAGCCAGATCCTGTAGAAGGTGAGCTGCTTGCAGAAGGCCGTTGTATACGGCCCTTAGTTCCAGAATGTTTATCGGGAGAAGGAATTCCTGATCCGACCACCTTCCTTAGAAGGTTTCCCCCTGAGCGACTGCTCCCCAACCTCTTAGACTTGCATCCGTGGTTAGAAGGATCCAGTCTTGAACTCCGAATCTTCGGCCTCCCAGAAGGTGTGGTAGTTGTAGCCACCAGAGGACCGAAATCCTGGCTTTCGGTGACAGACGTATCCTCTGGTGCATGTGTAGGTGAGATCCCGACCACTGGGCCAATAGATCCAGCTGAAAGGATCGAGCATGAAACCTTCCGTACTGTAGAGCCTCGTAGGAGGCAACCATCTTCCCCAGAAGGCAGATGCACTGATGAACCGAAACCCGGGAAGGCTTTAAGACATCCCAGACCATTGTTTGAATCACCAATGCTTTCTCCACCGGCAGAAACACCCTCTGCACTTCCATGTCCAGGATCATCCCCAGGAAAGACAGCCTCCTTGTCGGCTCCAGATGAGACTTTGGAAGGTTCAGGATCCAACCGTGCTCCTTGAGCAGATGTGTCGTGAGAGCAATGGATCGCAACAACTTCTCCCTGAACGACGCCTTGATCAGGAGATCGTCCAGATACAGAATTAAATTCACCCCTTGCTTGCGTAGGAGAACCATCATTTCCGCCATCACCTTGGTGACGACCCTTGGTGCTGTGTAGAGTCCAAACAGCAGCGCCTGAAACGGATAGTGGTCGTCCAACAGTGCAAACCTGAGGTATGCCTGATGCGGTGACCAAATGGGAATGTGGAGGTACGCATCCTTGATGTCCAGGGACACCAGGAATTCTCCCTCCGTCAGACCTGAGTTGACAGCTCTCAGAGACTCCATCTTGAATTTAAACTCCCTGAGGTAGGGGTAGAGACTTTAAGTTCAGAATTGGCCGTACCGAACCATCCGGCTTCGGTACCACAAAAAGGTTCGAACAGTAACCTTTGTTCCACTGATGAGGTGGAACTTGAACAATGACCCTGGAGACCACCAATTTATGGATAGCTTCCAGAAGAATTGCTCTGTCTGCCGGCAAAGCCTGACTTGAAGAAACGGTGAGGTGGGAGATCTTGAAACTCCAGCCTGTACCCTCTGGACACTATATCCAGTACCCAGGGGTCCAGGCCAGACGACACCCACACGTGGCTGAAATGCCGGAGTCTTGCCCCCACCTGACCTTCCTCCAGGTCTAGCTGTCCACCGTCATGCGGAGGACTTTGGGGTATCAGAAGCAGGCTTCTGGTTCTGGGAGCCTGCGGGAGCAGTCTTCTTTCCTTTAGCACGACCATCACTGAAGGTGTTCGAAGGCTTGTTCTTTCTAGGCCTCGCAGGCCGAAAGGGCTGTGACGTGGCTGGTGCAAAAGGCTTCTTCGTAGCCGGTGCAGCTGAGGGGAGAAAAGGAGACTTACTCGCAGTAGCCACACATCCAGCGCCTCCCCAAAGAGAGCCTGACCTGTATACGGTAGGCCCTCCACGCTCTTCCTGGATTCCGCGTCCACAGACCATTGGTGCAGCCAGAGACCCCTGCGAGCCGAGACGGACATGGAGGAGATCCCCGCAGCCATGGAACCCAGGTCCTTCATGGAGTCTACAAGGAACCCTGCAGAATCCTGAATATTACGTAAAAATAAATCTACGTCACCTTTATCCATCATAGTCGAAACCTCCTGCAGAGTGATTGACCACCTGGCGATAGCATTAGAAATCCAAGCACAGGCTATAGTTGACCGCAGTATAGCCCCTGCAGCCGTGTAAATTGATTTTAGCGTACCTCCATCTTGCGATCTGCCGGGTCCTTCAACGCGGTAGATCCCGAGACTGGTAATGCCACCTGTTTGGACAGCCTAGAGACAGAGGCGTCGACTATCGGCGGTGCACCCACTTTTTTCTATCTTCCTCTGGGAAGGGAAAAGCAACCAAGACCCTCTTAGGGATCTGGAATTTTTTCCCTGGATTTTCCTAGGCTTTTTCAAAGATAGAATTTAATTCCTTAGATGCTGGGAAGGTGAGGGGGGGCTTTTTACTGTCTGTGAAAAAGGCCTCCTCAACCTGCTCAGGATTTGTGTCAGTAATGTGTAACACATCCCTCACGGCCTCAATCATCAACTGCACCCCCTTAGCAAGTGATGCCGTCCCCCTCGACACATCCCCGTCACCGTCTGCAGTGTCAGAATCGGTGTCCGTGTCATCCTGCATAATCTTGGCAAGTGCACGTTTGGAAGAATGTACCGCAGGGGACCCTGAGGGAGCAGTATCACACCATACAACCATAGAGGATTGCAGTACCCGAGTGGCATGCTCAGTTCTAGCAACCCTTTCAGAAATTTGAGAAATAGTCCCCCTAAGAGAGGCTAACCATTCCGGCTCTCTAGCTGGGATCTGCGCTACAACAGTGCAATCCTGATTACATGGGATGGGATCTTCCTGGGAAGATAAATCCTCTGCAGCATATGAAACAGAGTCTCTAGACATGTTTGCAATATCACACCAATCCCCCCACATACACACAGGGCATACTGAGCATACAGAGTTTCCCCCCCAAGAATGGCAGAGAGACACATAGATTGGAGCCAACCCACACACAGCACTATTATAGGTATAGGGAGACCCCAAACCAGCGCTGACTGTGTCCCTTAATAGGTGACACAGCCTTTAACAGCCTCCCTGCCCTTCTACAAACCCCTGGTACCGTACAGATAGCTGGAGTTGCTCTGGAGGGACCTGTTCATCCACTGGCAGTGAGCTGCAGGCAGGAAAATGGCGCTGAACGCTGCTGGGTCCGCTCTGAGGAGAATCTCCGCCCCCTTAATGGTGCTGTCTTCCCGCTCTTAGAAGATTATACTGGCCTGAGGATTTTGTACTGGCTTGGATCCGCAGACCCCGGCAGGCTTGTTTTGGTCAGTGTAGGGTCAGGTGCTGGCTCAGGGCGCCCCTCACAGCGCTGCACCGCAGTACCGCTGAGCCGTCCAGGAGCGCGGTATTAAGCCGCCTTCTTCACACTGACCCCCTGCTTGTAAGGGGGGACAGTGACTCACTCACCACTTTCAGCTCTGTAAGGGGGTGGCGGCTGGCTGCCGGGGTGGCTCAAGACCCCGCAGGGCGGACACTGCTCCTCCCAACAGTCCCTCGATGCAGGCAGGCTGTCGCCAGCAGCCTCCTGTAAAGACAAAAAAAAAACTCAAAAATAAAACTTTACCAGGAAAAAGCTCTGTAGAGCTCCCCTAGCTGTGACCGGCTCCTCCGGGCACATTTTCTTAACTGAGTCTGGTAGGAGGGGCATCGAGGGAGGAGCCAGCCCACACTATTTAACTCTTAAAGTGCCAATGGCTGCTGGTGGACCCGTCTATACCCCATGGTACCAATATGGACCCCAGCATCCTCTAGGACGTAAGAGAAAAGGGGAATCTGTCCGCCGTGTGTAAAAGGGGCTCTACCTGGTGTAGTGGTGCTACCGTGCGGCGTAATTTGAATAATGGAGACTACTGTGCACCGTTATATGAATTGGTATTATTTTGTGGCCACACCCCTTCCCCACGAAGCCACGTCCCTATTTTTGTTGCGCGCGCCTATGCCGCGCACTGCCCCTGTTTTGCATAGAGGGAGGGGGGGCTCCGATGCCGTTTCTTGAACACAGCGCAAAAATGTCTAATTACGGCACTGTTGCTAGGTATCCATTTCCCTGGCCCTGAGCAGGTCCCCCTCACCAGATCCTCTCCAGGGGTGAGGGGGTGGCCCAAAGCATTTTGTTGCACCTGGGCCCACCGCTCGCTAGTTCCGCCACTGGCTCCTAGAGTATGACTAACCTCAATAACATTAAATTTTAGTTTATTAATAAACCATAGATTTTTTGGGGTTTTGTTTTTTTAGACAGGTGGTGTATGCTTCATATAAGCAAAGAAGGGGGGGAGATTGAGGTGGGTGTAGGAAGGAGGGTAGCTATGTCAACTATGGTGCTAGTCACACCGCATGGCACAGATCACACCCCCATATCAGTAGTTACACCCCCTGTGGTGGAGCACAATAGGCCCTGTATAAATTTCAGTTCCAGGCCCATCAGAAGCTTTATCTGGCACTGCATTTGACACAACCTTGCCACGTTCATTTGACAGGAGCCTTATGTTACTACTTTGTGCTGTAGGAAGACAAAACACCTTCCACTATCAAACGCTCAGCATCTTGTTACTGACCCTATCACCTACCAATAGATTAGCTCTCTCCTCTCTCATCTCCTCACATTTGGTCTGAATCCCTGTTTCAGAGATGTATGTAAACCCAATAGTTTATGTACATCTCTGATGGTGGGGGCCTGCACATGTATAGAATAGGTCCTGCATGGTTGCATGCAGTGCCCCTGAGTGCTAGGTTGATTGAGAGGCTAATAGCTACGGGAGCAGGGGTGGACGGAGCTGGGCTGGGTTGTCTGACTCATTTTCTGGGAGTGTCTAAGCCAGTAGCTGCGTCGTTTGATGCAGCTTCGCTGGCCCCAGCAGTGTGAACAGGTCGGCCATTCTACCTAAACTTAAGGTTACTTAAGATGGCCGATGTTCATGCAAGTGATCCGATACTGCATCTTCAGACGCAGCAGCACATCACACAAGCATGCAGGAAGCGTCTATTTACTCAAGACGTCTCCTGCAGCATTTGCATATTCTCGTATAGCAGCTGCATCCAAAGACACAGCTGATGTACGAACTGTGTCCATGTCTGCATCAGGCCCATGATCTCTGCAGTTGTGCACATTATGATGTATGGTTACAATAATATCTACCACCCATCACTATAAAACTGTAAGTGATGAGGCGTGGTAGATGAAAAATTATAACATAAAGGATATCTAACCTTAGTAAAAAGCATTTGAAGAAATATATAAATCACTGCAGCCATTGTATTCCAACTGAACATGCAAAATAGTATATCACGACTTACCACTGCCTCCAATGTCCTCTCCTAAGATCCACCCGCTCATCACTGTGAAAACCAGTGCCAGAGAATTACAGATTGGGACTGCCAGAGATAACTCTACAGAGAAAAAACAAATAAGCAGAAGATGAGCCTGTGATCGTTTTCTGGATAAAAGGGTCCAGGACAGATATAGACGTTACCTGCTGAGACCAATGTAAGGTAGAAAACCACTGAGCCACTTTGGTTGAGCAAAAATGGAATAATATACTGAAAGAAGAGAAACACAAGATCAGGCACTGCCAGCTACTAATATAATCAAAGCCATAAATTAATAATTATTTAACTAATAAATAAATAAATAAATAAATAAATAGTAATGGAATGTTTAGATTTTCTATTTACTTTGAGAATGACCATTGCTATAAAAAGAGGAGTTTGTAAATAATTTCACTAGCAGCAATGTAGTTACCTTCAATGTTCTATTTAATAATAAAGCTGTGTCTGAAAAATAATATTTCTTCTGTGCAATGTTTTTTAACATGTCTTAGCAATATATGTTACCATGGAAACAGTCACTGTAGGCCATGGTTTGTTTCCATGGTTACAAGGGTTGCTAAAGAGTATGGGATATTCATGTCTGCAATGGCAACAACAGACATATGCGAGACTTGTAGCTGCCCATTTTTAGTAACAATACCTACCTTAAGTATTAGGAATTACATCTGTAAATTGTGGTACTTAGCATAAGGACTTTATTTAGGCTAAGAATTTTTTTTTTCTTTTTTCAGTGGTGTTAACCTTTAAGCCATGCAAACAAAAGTAGTGCAATCTAAAGTAGAAGCCTGGCTATCATGACATGAGATGTATTAGATTTTTGGACTTGGTTTGGACTAGATAATTTTGCATCATGCTGATATGTAAACACATATATGAAAGGGGGTGTACTTTTTCACAATAGTGTACATAATTACAGAGTATGCATCAGCAACACCAAGTAAAGTATAACCAGATGTGTGAAAATAGGATTTTAATACCTACCGGTAAATCCTTTTCTCTTAGTCCGTAGAGGATGCTGGGGACTCCAAAAGGACCATGGGGTATAGACGGGATCCGAAGGAGACATGGGCACACTATAAGACTTTGAATGGGTGTGAACTGGCTCCTCCCTCTATGCCCCTCCTCCAGACCTCAGTTATAGGAACTGTGCCCAGAGGAGACGAACATTACGAGGAAAAGGATTTTGTTAAACTAAGGGTGAGATACATACCAGCACACACCACACCGCACCGTACAACATGGCAGTTAATTAAACCCAGTTAACAGTGTGAACAAAAAACAGATCAGCAACAGCCTGACCCTTACCAAACACAACCTATGCGTGACTTAAGCAATAACTATATACAAGTACTGCAGATAGAGTCCGTACTGGGACGGGCGCCCAGCATCCTCTACGGACTAAGAGAAAAGGATTTACCGCTAGGTATTAAAATCCTATTTTCTCCTTCGTCCTAGAGGATGCTGGGGACTCCAAAAGGACCATGGGGTTTATACCAAAGCTCCAAACCGGGCGGGAGAATGCGGATGACTCTGCAGCACCGATTGAGCAAACAGGAGGTCCTCATCAGCCAGGGTATCAAACTTGTTGAACTTGCAAAAGTGTTTGACCCCGACCAAGTAGCTGCTCGGCAAAGCTGTAATGCCGACACGTCTTCGGTAGCCGCCCAAGATGAGCCCACCTTCCTAGTGGAATGGGCTTTTACCGATTTCGGTAACGGCAATCCAGCCGTAGAATGAGCCTGCTGAATTGTATTACAGATCCAGCGCGCAATAGTCTGCTTAGAAGCAGGAGCGCCAACCTTGTTGGCCGCATATAGGACAAACAGCGCCTCTGTTTTTCTCACCCGAACCGTTCTGGCTACATAAATTTTCAAAGCTCTGACCACAACAAGATGCTGAGAATCAGCCAAGGCTTCAGTAGCGACAGGCACCACAATAGGTTGGTTCATTTGAAACGAAGAAACCACCTTCGGTAGAAAATGTTGACGAGTTCTCAACTCCGCTCTATCCTCATGGAAGATTAGATAGGGGCTTTTGTAAGACAAAGCTGCCAATTCGGACACCCGCCTTGCAGACGCCAAGGCCAATAGCATGACCACTTTCCAAGTGAGAAATTTCAACTCAACCGTTTGTAAAGGTTCAAACCAATGTGACGTAAGGAACTGTAACACCACGTTAAGCTCCCATGGAGCCACTGGGGGCACAAATGGAGGTTGTATGTGTAGTACGCCTTTCACAAACGTCTGAACTTCAGGAAGCGAGGCCAATTCCCTTTGAAAGAGAATTGATAAGGCCGAAACCTGCACTTTAATGGAGCCCAACTTCAGGCCCACATCCACACCTACTTGCAAAAAATGGAGAAACCGCCCCAGGTGAAACTCTTCTGTAGGAGCCTTCTTGGATTCACACCAAGATACATATTTTCTCCAGATACGGTGATAATGCTTCGCCGTTACCTCCTTTCTAGCCTTAAGTAGGGTGGGGATGACTTCCCCGGGAATACCCTTCCTAGCTAGGATTTGGCGTTCAAACGCCATGCCGCCAAACGCAGCCGCGGTAAGTCCTGGAACATGCACGGTCCCTGCTGTAACAGATCCTCTCTTAGAGGAAGAGACCAAGGATCTCCTGTGAGTAATTCCTGAAGATCCGGATACCAGGCCCTCCGAGGCCAATCTGGAACGAGTATCACCTGAACCCTTGTTCTTCTCACGACCCTTATCAACTTTAGGATGAGTGGAAATGGAGGGAACACATAGACCGACTGAAACACCCACGGTGTCACCAGAGCGTCCACCGCTACTGCTTGAGGGTCCCTCGACCTGGAACAATATGTCTGAAGCTTCTTGTTGAGGCGAGACGCCATCATGTCTATTTGAGGAATTCCCCAACGACTTGTCACTTCTGCAAAGACCTGCTGATGAAGACCCTACTCTCCTGGGTGGAGATCGTGTCTGCTGAGGAAGTCTGCTTCCCAGTTGTCCACGCCTGGAATGAAGACTGCTGACAGGGCGCTTGCATGTTTTTCCGCCCACCGAAGGATTTTGGTGGCCTCCGCCATCGCCGCTCTGCTCTTTGTTCCGCCCTGGCGGTTTATGTGCGCCACGGCTGTTATGTTGTCCGACTGAATCAGGACGGGCCGGTCGCAAAGAAGATGTGCCGCTTGTAGCAGGCCGTTGTAGATGGCCCTTAATTCCAGAATGTTTATGTGCAGACAAGCTTCCTGGCTTAACCATTTTCCCTGGAAATTCTTTCCCTGTGTGACTGCTCCCCAACCTCGGAGACTCACGTCCGTGGTCACCAGAATCAAATCTTGGATGCCGAACCTGCGACCCTCTAGAAGGTGAGAACTTTGGAGCCACCACAGGAGAGAAACCCTGGTCCTGGGGGACAGAATTATTTTCCGGTGCATCTGCAGATGGGACCCTGACCACTTGTCCAGTAGGTCCCACTGAAACGTTCTTGCATGGAACCTGCCAAACGGAATGGCCTCGTAGGCCGCCACCATTTTCCCCAGCACTCGAGTGCATTGATGAATCGACACTTTTGGCGGTTTCAGAAGTTCCTTGACCATGTTCCGGATTTCCTGAGCTTTTTCCAACGGGAGAAAAATCCTCTGCAGTTCCGTGTCCAGAATCATGCCCAAAAACGACAACCGAGTTGTCGGAATCAACTGCGACTTTGGCAAATTCAGGAGCCAGCCATGCTGTTGCAGCACCCGCAGTGAGAGCGCAACGTTTTTCAGTAACAACTCCTGTGATCTCGCCTTTATCAGGAGATCGTCCAAGTACAGGATAATTGTGACCCCTTGCTAGCGCAGGAGCACCATCATTTCCGCCATTACCTTTGTGAAAATCCTCAGGGCCGTGGAAAGACCAAACGGCAACGTCTGAAATTGGTAATGACAATCCTGAACAGCGAACCTCAGATACGCCTGATGAGGAGGATAAATGGGGACATGTAGGTAAGCATCCTTTATGTCGACTGACATCATAAAATCCCCCCTCCAGACTGGAAATCACTGCTCGGAGAGATTACATCTTGAATTTGAAACTTTTCAAATACACATTGAGGGATTTTAAATTCAGAATCGGTCTGACCGTGCCGTCCGGCTTCGGGACCACGAACAGGCTTGAATAAAACCCTTTCCCCGCTGTGACGGGGGAATTTCGACAATTACTCGCTGCTGACACAGCTTTTGTATCGCCGTACACACTACCTCTCTTTTCGGAAGAGAAGCTGGCAAGGCCGATTTGAAAAATTGGCATGGAGGCACGTCTTGAAACTCCAGCTTGTATCCTTGGGTCACAATTTCCAGCACCCAAGGATCCAGGCCCGAGAGAACCCAGACCTGACTGAAGAGTTGAAGACGTGCTCCCACTGGTGCGGACTCCCGCAGGGGAGCCCCAGCGTCATGCGGCAGATTTGGTAGAAGCCGGGGAGGACTTCTGCTCCTGGGAGCCTGCCACAGCCGGCGATCTTTTTCCTCTACCCTTACCTCTTGCCGCCAGGAAAGATGACCCCCGTCCTTTCCGGAATTTCTGCGACCGAAAGGACTGCATCTGATATGGGGGCGTTTTCTTTTGCTGTGGAGGAACAAAAGGTAGAAAAGAGGACTTACCCGCGGTAGCTGTAGAAACCAGGTCCGCGAGGCCTTCACCAAACAAAACTCCACCCTTGTAGGGGAGAGCCTCCATAGCCTTCTTAGAATCAGCATCACCATTCCACTGATGAGTCCACAACGCCCTTCTAGCCGAGACCGCCATGGCATTGGCCCTTGAACCCAAAAGGCCAATATCTCTCACCGTCTCTTTTAGATAGACTGCAGCGTCTCTGATATGACCCAGTGTCAAAAGCACGCTATCCCGATCCAGGGTGTCTATATCCGATGACAAGTTATCTGCCCACTTTTCAATCGTGTTACTCACCCACGCCGAAGCCACGGCTGGCCTGAGCAGAGTACCTGTCGTGACATAAATAAATTTCAAGGTAGTTTCCTGCCTCCGATCAGCAGGATCTTTAAGGGTCGCCATTTCAGGAGACGGTAGCGCCACTTTCTTGGACAATCGCGCTAGAGCTTTGTCTCCCGTGGGTGTTGCCTCCCACCCAACCCTATCCTGAGAAGGAAACGGGTATGCCATAGCAATTCTCCTGGGAATGTGCCACCTCTTGTCTGACGTTTCCCAGGCTTTTTCAAAAAGGGCATTCAGTTCGTGAGAGGGAGGAAACGTCACCTCCGGTTTCTTGCCCTTATACATACAGACCCTTGTCTCAGGGACAGCGGGTTCTTCCGTAATATGCAGCACGTCTTTTATAGCCACAATCATGTACTGAATACTCTTAGCCACCTTAGGATGCAACTTTTCATCATTATAGTCGACACTGGAGTCAGACTCCGTGTCGGTATCAGTGTCTGCTACCTGGGTAAATGAACGTTTTTGGGACCCCGAGGGGGCCTGAGTGTGTGGCACCACGTCTCCCATGGATTGCCTCCATGCTTGGTTCTGAGACTCAGATTTAGCCAACCTCTTATGTAACAAAGCCACACTGGTATTCAACACATTCCACATGTCAACCCAATCAGCAGTCGGCGGTGCCGACAGTCACACCTTCATTCTGCTCGGCTCTCACACTAACCTCCTCCTGGGAAGAGCATTCAGTTTCTCCCATGTCGACACACACGTACCGACACCCCCAAACACAATGGTCTAAAGGGGACAGACCCACAGCAAGGCCTTACAGAGAGACAGAGAAGGAGTTTGCCAGCTCACACCCAGCGCCACACCTGTCTGAAAAGCAATAT